>NW_007731793.1:8836-14520 GCF_000696425.1 Galeopterus variegatus | reverse complement strand
GGTTGCGATCCCATTGCCGGTCCCCGGTACGCGCAACACCGAGGGTTGCGATCCCATTGCCGGTCCCCGGTACGGGCATGACACCGAGGGTTACGATCCCGTTACCGGTCAGTAAAAAAAGACAAAAAAAAGGAAAAAAAAAAAAAAGAAAGAAATTATGACAGATAAAAATCAAAGTTGTGTGTATAATCCTTTCTGATGTCTTTCCTATTTTTTCCTCCCATGGGGTAGCCACTATCCTAAATTTGGTGTTTATCACTACTCTATACCTTTTTATATTTTTGCTACATATACATGTGTCCATAATATCTTTTATATTTAAATTTTATATAAATAGGATGGATCATCCATCGTGCTTTTTTTTTTTCCCCAAGATTCATACTGCAGTGTGCTTTGTCTTCTGTCTGAATTTGGGATGTCGCACAAATAGGTTTCTGAACTTACTAAAGCTGATGGTCATCCCTAGGTTGATGATATTTTGTTTTGTTTTTGTTTTTGAGAGGTAGCCCTGTGGATAAATGTAGTTCTAATATTTCCATTTTAATGTTGTTGTGTATTCCTTTTTCTGGCTTTGTGAAAATGTGTTATTAGTCCGTTCTCCTATTGATGGACATTTAGGTAGTTTCTAGTTCCTGCTGTCATAACCATATTCCAGTGAACATTGCTACACATGTCTACTGGAACACCCATGAGACAGTTTCCCTAGGAATATGCCAACAACATAGGATATATCCACATTCATCTTTACTAGAATTTGCCAAATTTTACCCTAAGGTGACTGTACCAGCTTCCATTCACACCTGCATAAGGGGGTTGGTTCCCTCATGTCCTTAACTTGATACAATCCTTTCTTGCACATAAAAGACTTAAAACTGTTTACTAATTTGATGGGTCTGAAGTATCTAACTGTTGCTCCTAACAATTTTTTACATTAAATACTGTTTAACATTTAATAAAGTTTAAATTTATTTTCTTTATTTTCTCAGATTTGAAAAGAACAGTTTAGACTACTAGAATACTCTGGATTTTTGCAGCCTTAATATTTGCAAAACTTCACATGCATAATTCAGGTAGTCCTTTAATTATGAAGCTGCACTGTGTTGCTTCCTCCAGACAGCTGTCCTGAGTTCTCTCTTTCTGGGGCTTCTCTTTCTCCTTCAATTTCTGATTCTCCTCACCAGGGCATACTGTTCCTAATGTTGTCCCTGTGGCTACTGACATCCCTCCCTTGATGGCCTCAGTCTACTCTTCTTCCTCCTGTGTTTGGATCTCCATCCGTGCAGAGTAGAGTTTCCTATAATTAATGCAAATGCTGCAGGAGTTCTGCTGAGAGCTAATCATCCTGTGATTGTCAGGAGGGCTGGAAGAAGTAGTGAAACTAACTTGGAGCATCAGCTGGATGGCACTTGGAATGACTGAGTTTTAAGTACACTAAGTAATTAACTGTGTATATAATAATAGAGAAGATGCCAAGAGATACTTTCTAATTTTACATATAAAAAAGAAACATAATTGTATTAATCTTTACTTATATTTTTAATGTGTCCCTACAAATTAGAGAAATATATGCTCTTGATTGATTGGTTTTACTTGGTATAAAATACTATATATTCTGAAGTAAGTATTTTATAACTTTGTTGTTTTTAATAAATAGGGCATATTGAAACAAACTTCATAGAGAATTAGATGAGAATATAAAAATCCATGTATTTGAATGTATGCATTTTTCATGAGAAGTTAAGTTAGCGATGGTGATTTGTGGGACCCAAGACTACTTGGCTGTCCCCCAACCCCACGCCCACTTGATAGTTCTTCAGTCACAATGACCATTTTAATGGAAATGTTCAGTCCTTAGAGGAACCTAGAATGTGCATTATTTAGATTTTTCTGGACTAGACAAGTGGGATTTGTTTCTTCTACTCCAGTTATCAAAAAGATTAACCCTTTGCCCTCTCCATTCTGATTGTAACCATTCAGAAACAAAGAGGTTGTTTGTAAAAGAGAGTTGAAAAAATGAGGCTTTATGCCAAGTGGAATGTTTCTCAGTTGAAGGAGGTAGCAATCATTGCACACATTTTTTTCTTGTGTTGCAGGCGTCTGTACAGACTTCTGGTGAAATCGCATTATGCAAGACTGGATTTCCTGAAGATGTTTACAGTGCAGTTCTATCGAAAGATGTGCATGAAGGACAGCCTCTTCTCAATGGTACTATCTCAAAAGATGTATTCGTACACAGTGTCCATACTCTTGCAACAAATTAGCCATTAAAAAGTCTCTAAATCATCTCTACTGTATAACAAGTATGAATTTTTCACAATCACTATAATGAGACTGTAGGGACTTTATTTTAGGATTACAGAAGAGCTCATGAATCTCTTGTGTACATAATTGGGAGGCTTCTGGTCTCTTGAAAACTTCAGATTTCTTCCTTTTTACATTTATGGTAGGAACTTTTATACAAATGGATTTTACTGTTTTTCTGCAAACATTTTACTTATTTTGAAGAATAATACTTATCAAACACCTGGTTTGAGTGGTTTTTCAATTATTTACAGCAAACATCTCAGTATTTTGAATTAAAGGTAGTTATAATATTATCTTTGATAAAACATGTCAAACTTCAATATTTAGCTAAATTATATAGCACAAATTTAACAAGTAAAGTCTCAATACAGGAGCATGAAATCCATATTTTTGTTATGATATTGTTTATAGCAATTACTAGATAGCTAATTTAGTTGTAGCATATGTGAATTTCAAATATAGTCATTTCCCATTTAAATATGGGTCAAGTTCATTATAGTTATCATATGAAAACTTGCCAATATGTCTAGATAAAATCTGAAATAAAACTTGAGTATCAAAAACAATATTGAAAGCCCCTTCCTTTAGCTCTAATTGAAAACAAAATTTTCGTTAATAGTATTTTCATGGTCTTATTTAATATTACACAAAATGTCATTGAAATGTGAAAGCAAGAAGAATTGATTAGTAAGTTGTATTTAAATTTTAATTCCTCACAAATCCTGCATATTTCTGAGGCTGTTTTAGAGAGTTGCTTTTAGAAAATCTGTAACCTCAACTAATTAATTTGCACAGGTCTCTACCACACAGCCTTAATTGAAGTGTCTCGGCACCACTGACAAACCTTAGTGGTACAGTACTTAAGAATACCAGAATACCGTAGACAGAGGACTTTGAAATGCAAATGGCCTTTTAGCTACTACAGATCTTTGGTGCAGGTTACATTCTATTTTAATTTCTATTTAAATTATGATTTGCTTACACCTATGTGATCTTTCTGAAGTTGATTTTTAATTTTTGTGAAGACATCCTCCTCATTACATGAGATTTTAGTGGGTGAATGTTTGAGTGAGTCTGTCTCAACACTAAATTGCTATCTCATCTAGTGAGTAATGGTTGACATGATAGGGATTTAATTCAAAAAAGTGTATAGTTTTGCTTAGTATGAATCTTGAGTTCTTTTGCATGCTTGCCATTTTCTTTAAGTCTATAAATTATTATATGGCATTCTAGAACCTGTATGAACTATAAATATTATTTGAATGTGCTAAATATATTGATACAATTCCATAGAATAATTCAGGCAGATAACAAATGTCAGTGGAATTTGTTGCATTTTTTCCATTTATTTTTAAGTGGGTAATTCCCCTTTTTCTAAAAACTTACGATTTATTGATTACAAAAAACACATGGTCTGTCACTAGAAACCACTGACAAGATGAATTACTTTAGTATGACAAATAATTTTGAAAACAATCACGTTTTCTAATTATTTGACAATGTTGTGACAGAAATTGGGCATAGCTTCTTTTAGTGTCTTTTTAGTATAGCCCAGAAACGTCGGATTTTTTGCTAAAGTTTTAAATGTGAAAGATTGAAAATATTTTTGACTTTGTGGCATAGCCATCACTGAGAGAACTGTGCCTGATAGTCTCTGGTAGAATTTTTACAGTTTTGGTATACCCACTTATATCATTTTTACTTTTTAGGCTTTAAAAAAAACAAATTATATTCTACATGATGCACCATTACTTCTTTTCTTTGTCATTCTTAGAGTATCTTGAAGGATACCACCAGTGTCTTAAAGCTTAAAACATACTGTTCAAAATATTGGTTAGTAGAAGAAAATAAGTTTTGAGAAGGAAGAAAATTTACTCAGGCTTTTGTGGAGCTGAATCAGCCTTCCTATTTATAAGAGTGTTGCCCAGTTAATGTTTCTTTTGGAGAATTGTTACTTCGAATAATTCTAGGTTTTTACATTTTATATCTTTTTGGAATTTTTAGTAGTATTCGGCTTCAGTCTATACACTGAAGCCCAATACAGTGCCATAATTATATCTGTGAATTCTGTGTATTGTAGTACGTCTGTTCATCTTAGATACACTACAGCTGAAAGGGATCGATTGCTGGGTCAACCAGAGTGATCACTTTGACTATGATTTTGTGGACTGTTAGTGTTTAAGGAAAGAAATAATTGTACATATGAGTAGGTGACAATTTTCCATGACATTTACCTATGACATGTTCTGCCATTTTAAGGCTGACTTTTGAGTCCTAGAATCATAACTTGGAATCATAACTTCTAACTCTTGATAATTCCTTTAATTTCCCATTGATGGCATTTGAGGAGAGGTGGACAGTGGCCCATTAATATGGATAGTATGGGGCTGGCCCCATGGCGCACTCGGGAGAGTGCAGCGCTGGGAGCGCAGTGACGCTCCCGCCGCAGATTCGGATCCTATATAGGAATGGCCGGTGCGCTCACTGGCTGAGCGCGGTGTGGGCGACACCAAGCCAAGGGTTGCGATCCCCTTACCGGTCATGAAAAAAGACAAAAAAATAAATAAATAAATATGGATAGTATGGTTTCACAGGATACATCCAGCACACTAGACCTTGTACTGAAGTGTAATTTTTTGTGTATAGGTGCCATGAATGCTGATTATTTTCCAAACAATTAAGTAACATAATCTTTGTGAAAGTTCTAGAATAACAGTAAGTGTTAGATGGAGATATAAGGTGGTATTAGTCGTGTTAGAAAAGCTATGTAGAAGAAGCATGAAATGTAAAAACTGGATTATAGTTTGGAGAACATTTCATCTTCCTCATTCCCTGTTTACTTTTTGCTATTTTAATGAGTTTTGTAGCAATAACCAGCCCCCCAATACTAGTTATATCCCTCTGGTTTCTCTTCTGGTTTTCATCAGTATGTTTTTTGTGAAATCATAAAGAGGGCAAATATATTTTGTAATCAACCTTTACCTTTCATGTTTTATCATGTGATCACTTCCACTCTGAAGATAGTTCAGTATTTTAAAATATGGCTATATAGGCCTTTGTTCCATTTTGTTAGCAAAACCAGATTTTGCTTAACTGTGCCACTATTTTTGAACATACAGGTTGTGTCCAATTTTCTTCTCTTATATAGTGCTGCTATGGAGATTCTTTCTAGAGAACTTTTATTTTCTGTAGGGATATTTTCTCCAGGGATTTGTGTTCAAAAGTAGAGTTACTAGGTCAAAGGGAATGTAGAGTTGACAGTATTTTATTTTTTCCATTTTTTTTTTTCCTTTTTTTTCTTTTTTTTTACTGACCAGTAACGGGATTGCAACCCTCAGTGTCGCGCCCTTACCAGGGACCGGCAACGGGATCGCAACCCT
>NW_007731793.1:6768-8199 GCF_000696425.1 Galeopterus variegatus | reverse complement strand
CACTCTCCAGCGCCACCGGGCTGGCCCTTTTTTTCCATTTTGTAGTACTTTTCTTTATAGGGCTTAAAAGTATGTTAGTTCATTTTTAGCGTCCTTATCACTGTTTAGTTTCATAATGTGTTTTCATTTTGCTCTTTCCCGTTTGGTGAAAAACATTCCTTCTTTATTCTATAGCTTATATGTGTTTGCCTTTATACCAATATAAGTTAGGATCAATTTTATTACATTAGGTAGCCATTTTTACCTTGCATTTTCTGTTCTGTTTTAAAAGCATTTATCGCCAACCCCCTCATTTTACAGATAAACAAATTAGAACTCAGAAAGATTATAGTTTTTTTCCATGATTATATAGCTCTTTAGATTGTTAGCAGCAGACCTGGAATTATAAGAACCCGGTTTTCCTGATTTCTAATGTAGTTTTGATGATGGTGATGTTAAAAACTATTATGATATAACACAGAGAAGGGTGAAGGCTGATCAGAGCTCGCTTAAATATCCAGCTGTCTTGTGGCAAGTCTATCTTAGAGCGGTCTTCCTTATTCTCCACTTACCACCATGACTCATGTGTTACTAGATATATTTGGATATTGGGGACTATAAGGTAAACAGCACTCCCTATAGTTAAAAAATATCTTTAATTATTGCCACTGTTGGTATTTTATGCATACCTATTTCCAAGCAGAAAAATCTAGGGCTTTGGAAGATAATATTTAATCCTTAATATTTAACTTACACTGTACTGAACTAGAAAAAAAAATCTCTTGTGGTAGCATATTTCTTGAAAATAAAATGACTGCAATCTTAAATTTTCATTTTGTCACTCGCAGTGTATCTGACACTATGAAATAACAACCACACTGTGACATTTCAGAGAGGATCCGGGGCTGTTTTTAGTGTGGATGTCAAGAACGATGTTCCTGTGTGTTTTGCATGGGTGGTCTGCATGCATAGATATTTCACTAAGTAAACTCCTTCAAATCTGGTCAACATAAATAGCAACCTGCAATTACCATGAATATTTTCAGTAATCCATTCATACTCACCAACTCTGGGCAGCACATGATGATTATTTTCAACTAGATGGAATTTGATTTAGATTAGTTTGCTTACTGATGGAGGCTTATCTGCATTAACATGCTCAGAGAAAGCTGCAGTATGGTTTCTTTAGATATAACAGCACTGAAATATTTTTATTAATTTAGTGGGACTGTGCGACTGCAGTATTGTTTAATAATATGAGTACTTTTGTATGATCTGTATTACTAAATCCGGAAAGAGCCTTTTATTAATCTGTCACAAAACCATGGCATTTAGTTTTATTTCGATATATCTTTTTATATTGAATGTGTAACTGTGTTAAAATATTTGAAAGGTAAATTTGTTTATGAAGCCAGCCAGGCCCTTGCACTTTACTGATTTTCAATTGATTGT
>NW_007731793.1:4876-6276 GCF_000696425.1 Galeopterus variegatus | reverse complement strand
CAGAACAACCAACTATGTAATGACATCAGTAAAAGAACCAAGAACTTTCACCCTTATTTTCATTGTGATTATTTAGACTTTATTTAATATTTGGAATTTTTTTCTATCCCTTTTGATGTATTTTAGGTCTAATCTAAGTTTCTTAACACAGTGCTGCAAACTAAGATAAGCTAGTTTGTGTGGTCACTTTTAAAAAAAAAACCTTTTGCTGCTGCCCATCAGTAATTTGGAGTAGCTGGGGTCTGCTCCCTCACAAACTTGTAACCAGGAGATGTGTGTAGTAGAAAGCAAGTCACAGTTCTACATCTACCACTCATACAAACATAATAGCAAACAGGTACGCTAGTGGTTTAAAATCTGCTCTCTTAAGATCAAGGAGGCCCTTACTCTCTGGCTTTTTAGGCTCTCTGATAAGTATCTAGTGGCAAGTAGAAAATACAATATTAAGTACAATTTACTGTGTGTTAGATGGTGATAAATGCTATGGGGAAAAACAAAGCAGAGAAGGGAAATAGGAAGAATGTGTGCTTCTGCAGTTTAAGTAGGATTGTCATGGAGGTGTCATGCATTATAGATGATTGAGTAAGACCTGATGGTGGTGATGGTGCAAGAGCTGCAGATCTCTAGAGTGAGAGGAGCATTAAAGACAGAGCAAGCAGCAAGTGCGAGGCCCCTGAGGCAGGAGTGTGTCCGTGGTGTTGAAGGAGCCGCCAGGAGCCTGGTTGACTAGACTAGAGAAGGAAGGGGATGAGGTCAGATGAGGTCAGACCAGTAATGGGCCACTTTGTGTGGGGCTTTGCAGGCCAAAGTCCTCATAAGGACTTTGGCTTTGACTGTAAGGAGGTAAAGAGCTATTGGAGGGCTTTCAGCAGAGGAAAGACATGATCTGACTTTCAAACCAAGATCATTCTGGCTGTTGTGTTGAGAAAAGACAAAAGAAAGGGACAAGAGAGGAAGGGGAGATCAGTGAGGAGGCTAGTAATAATCCAGGTGAGAGAGGGTGGCGTGGACCAAGGTGGTAGCAATGGAGATAGGAAAAGGGGTTGGATTCTGAATTTAAAATAAAAAATGATTTATTGAAGTGAAATTCACATAACATAAAGTTAACCATTTTAAAGTGAACAATATGGTGGCACTTAGTACATTCATAGCGTTGTATAACCAACACCTCTATCTAGTTCCAAAACATTTCCATCACTTTAAAGTAAAACTCTACCCATTAAGCATTTCCCCCCCCATCCCCCTTCTCTCTAGCCCCACAAACCTTTTATGTCTGTCTTCTTTCACTTAGCAGAAGCTTTGGAGGTTTGCCTCTGTTCTAGCTTGTATTAGTACTTCATTCCTTTTTATGGCTGGATGGTATTCCAGTGATTGTGTGTGTGTGTGTGTGTGTGTGTGTG
>NW_007731793.1:2689-4126 GCF_000696425.1 Galeopterus variegatus | reverse complement strand
TGTGTGTGTGTGTGTGTATGCATATATATATTTGTTTATCCACTCATCTGTTGATGGACATTTGAGATGTTTTAACCTTTTGAGTGTTGTGAATAGTGAATATGTATGTGAGCATGCATGTATATATGAACTTTTTTGAGTACCTCTTTTCAGTTTGTTTGGATATATACCCAGAAGTGGAATTGAGGAGTTGTATAGTAATTCTGTGTTTAATTTTTGGAGGAACTACCAAAGTGTTTTCCACAGCAGCTGAATTGTTTTGCATTCCCACTAGCAATGTACAAGGGTTCCAGTTTCTCTACATTCTCACCAATACTTGTTATTTTACATTTATTTTAATGTAGCCATCCGTGTGTGAGTGAAGTACTTGTCTTTTTACTGTCTTGATAATGTCCTTTGGCCCACAAAAGTTTTTAATTTTTATGAAGTCCAACTTACCTTTTTTTCTTTTGTTGCTCTTGCTTTCAGTGTCATGTCTGAGAATCCATTGCAAAATCCAAGGTCATGAAGATTTATCCCTATGTTTTTTCTAAGAGTTTCGTGGCTTTAAAGTGCTCTGACATTTAGGTCATTGATCTGTTTGAGTTAATTTTTGTACGTGGTGTTAGATAAAGGCCTAACTTTACCCTCTGAATATGTTTGAAAACAGAGGGAACAGCATATGATGGGATGGATGTACAGTGTGAGAGGAGAACTGAAGAGTGACTCCGTGGTGTTTTGTCTGAGCATGGGGAAGGATATTATTCACTGAGATGGGGAAGATCAGGAGCTTGCTTTGAATCTGCTTAGATGATGATCAGAGATGTCAAGGAGACATTTAAATAGGAGTTCAGGATTCAATGCAGAGGACCTGGCTGTAGCGTGGGGAGTACTAAGTGTACAAACAGTAAGTATGACCATGACACAAATTGAAATCACTATGTAGCTGACTGTGAGGAGGAGAAACCAAAGAAAGGAAAATATTTTAAATATACAGCCTTTGAGAACCCCTGTGTCAGGAGGTCAGAATTAAGAGGAGGACTAGAGACTGAGAAAGGGTGGCCAGGGAGGTAGGGGAGAAAACAGTAGTGTTTGCTCTCTTGGAAGACGAGGGAGAGTTTCAAAGAGAGGGAGTGATTATCAGTGCCAAGTGCTACTGAAGGGTCAGCGCAGACAAGGACTGAGAGGTCACCATTGGATTTAGCAACACGGAGGTAACTGATGTCTTCAATAAAAACTGTTGGGGACAAGGCTCAAAAGCTTGATTTGAATGTATTTCACAGTCAGGTGGAGGAGGGGAGCTGGATACAGACTGAGTTTTCCATTAAAAGGAGAGAAATTGGGTGGTAGTTGGAGAGGAGACAGGAGTGAGGTCAGCCAAGGATATTTTTATTTTTATTTTTTTTATTTTTTTATTTTTTTTTTTGTCTTTTTCCGTGTCCGGCAACGGAACGCAAC
>NW_007731793.1:0-2323 GCF_000696425.1 Galeopterus variegatus | reverse complement strand
TGTGTCAGGAGGTCAGAATTAAGAGGAGGACTAGAGACTGAGAAAGGGTGGCCAGGGAGGTAGGGGAGAAAACAGTAGTGTTTGCTCTCTTGGAAGACGAGGGAGAGTTTCAAAGAGAGGGAGTGATTATCAGTGCCAAGTGCTACTGAAGGGTCAGCGCAGACAAGGACTGAGAGGTCACCATTGGATTTAGCAACACGGAGGTAACTGATGTCTTCAATAAAAACTGTTGGGGACAAGGCTCAAAAGCTTGATTTGAATGTATTTCACAGTCAGGTGGAGGAGGGGAGCTGGATACAGACTGAGTTTTCCATTAAAAGGAGAGAAATTGGGTGGTAGTTGGAGAGGAGACAGGAGTGAGGTCAGCCAAGGATATTTTTATTTTTATTTTTTTTATTTTTTTATTTTTTTTTTTGTCTTTTTCCGTGTCCGGCAACGGAACGCAACCCTCAGTGTTGCCCCCGTACCAGACCGGGGACCGGCAACAGGATCGCAACCCTCGGTGTTGCCCCCGCGCCTCGCTCAGCCAGTGAGCGGGAACCGGTCTGTATGTGGGATCCGAACCCTCGGGCGGGAGCGCCGCCGCGCTTCCCAAGCGGCGCACTATCCAGTGCGCCACCGGGCCGGCCCAGCCAAGGATATTTTTAAAACATGGGAGTTAACATGTTTGTATGATGAAGGCAGAGAATCTGGTGGGGAAGGGAAAAAATGATGGTGCAGGAGAGAGGAGACAGTTGTTAGGACAATATCTTGGAGTAGGCTGGAGAAATGAGATCCAGTGGGACTTAAAAATCTGTATTCTTGATAAGCTCCACAGATGTTTTTAGGTACCTGCATTTGGGAACTACTGTAACACATTTTGTTGCACACCTAAAATGGTTAAAAATCCTTTATTTTAGCTTGCTGATTTTATGTCAGCTGAAGGTTTTCTCTACAGAAATGGCAGAGAGGATAAAAATGAAACCCTTGTGGTGTTCGATGATACAAACAGTATTTTCATTGCTGTAGCCTTCTTGACAGATGATTATCCAGTTTCCACAAGAATTCTACTGCCACTCCCTTCCCCAGAGTGAGGAGATGACTGCCTTCCAGAGTCTGCTCCATCAGTGATTTCTTGAAAAGTCTAACTGATGCATATGTTTCTAAAATTCTTACCCATTGGTGCCTTGAGCACGACACAGAACAACTATACTCTCTTATGCTCCGACATCATTCATTTGTTCATGCAGCAAGTGTTTTCTTAACATTTGTCACGTGCCAGGCCTTTTTCAAGGAACCAGGCAATGGTGGTCAATGACAAGCAAAATCCCTGTAGTAAGAACTTACATTTTAGAGATCCTTCAAATATCTTAACATAATCACCTTGGCTTCTTAAATCTCCTCTGCCCCAGGCTAAACATCAAACAATTTCTTCACTAGTGTCTGAGCATTCAGCTTTACTGTTTCCTTTCAAACAGAGGAAACTGAGGTTCCTTCCACAACTGAACTTAATACTGTGTATGTCCTGATGCATGTGACAGAGGCATCCTTTTTGCCTTTGATACGGATGCGGCACTTGTAGTGCAGACCAAGGTGGAATTGGCATTATTTACGGCTGCATCATTCTGTTGGCTTCTGTTACGATTGTGGTTAACTAAAACTCCTGGGTGTCTTTCAGAGGAGCTGCTTACCATCTTGTACTTGTAAAATTGATTTTTGAACACAAATGTTAGACCTGTATGTTGCTTTTCTTTAAAAAAAAGGACCTAGCTTCAACACAGTCTGGAGACACAACTAACAATTCAAACACGNATCTTGTACTTGTAAAATTGATTTTTGAACACAAATGTTAGACCTGTATGTTGCTTTTCTTTTAAAAAAAAGGACCTAGCTTCAACACAGTCTGGAGACACAACTAACAATTCAAACACATAGTAGCCCCAGGAATCAATATCAGTACTTATTTTAAATCCTCATTTGAACAAAGGGTATACAATAAAATCTACAAGTTTCAGGTGACCCAAGCTATGAAACTGATGTGAGTTAAACCATCACACACACACACACACACTCACACACTCACACACTCAGACTCTGTTTCTCTCTAACTCACACTCTTTAAATTGTTAAGTTATCAAAAAGTGGTCGATGTATTTCAGCCTACAGCAACTTCATGACACATGTTGAAACTATATTTTCATTCATGGCCTATGATTTTCTTAAAATAGAACTTCTTAATGTCAGGAGTTGAGAAAAGGCTTATCGCATATATACGAAGATACAAGTAATGGGGGAGTTAGATCATCCCAGTTATGACTATTTCAGATTCCTGCTTGAAAAACAA
>NW_007731792.1:221856-233831 GCF_000696425.1 Galeopterus variegatus | reverse complement strand
TGCATTTCAATATTTGGTGGGCAAGATTCTTCTCTTTGGTCTTGTTTTTCATATTTTTTTCCACTGGTCACACACATTTATTCTTCCAGATGAAAATGATTATCTTTTTTTTCAACGTTCTGGTTTGCAATAAACCTATACAATATTATGTTCCCAACCAGAAATGTCATTCATCTAGTTTCACATCCCAAATCCTAGTGTGGCTGAAACAGGCAGTGCTCACACATGCTCATGGGGTCCCCTACATCCCAGCTTCTTATGTAGTTCGTTTAAGATTAGGTGACTGGTGCTCGCAAATGGGTGACCTGAGTTGCTTCCAGAATGAGAAAGTTCCAGCCTGGAGCACGTTTTGCAGTGATCTTGGAAGCCATGTGTTGAGATGGCAGCATCACGTGACGAAGAAATACTAGAGCCCAGAGTCAGCCCATACCCCTAGCAGGCTTTGTCTGAACAAGAAATCAACATTTAACTCATAAGCCACTGAGATGAACAGTTTATTTGTTATTGTGTCACAGACTCCCTGATACTGATCTCTCATCTGAATACACTTAGGTACCATGTTAGACTCCCCTGATCCACTCCATCACCAAGTCTTGTGCCTCGATCTTTAATATTCACCCTAACTCTAGGTAATTCTCACATTCATTGATAAAACCATAGACCAGTGGACTTGAAACTAGGGTTTTTGAAGCTGTGAGGTTACCTGAACATTTTCCCAGGAGTATGAGGAACAGACCCTCACTTCCCCTCTTGTCTTTCCCCAAATGGAGCTGCCTGAGAGGAAAGCTGGGGTGTTGCCAGGCTTGGTCCTCTTCCCTTAGCACACTTTTGCCCTCCCAGTTACCCTTCCCACCCTTCCGAGCAGAAAAGCGTGGCCGGCATCCAATACTGAGCTGACTTGGGTATGTTGCCCTGTGGTGGGAAATCCCTAGGGTTTGTTAGAGGGCAGAATGAACAGGAGAGTAACTATGGACTGCGAAGCATCCTTGGCAAGTCAGGTCATTTCCAATTGCTTGTGCTCAATGAAATTGAAGGAAGAACTAAATGAACTGATGAGATACATCATCAGAACACATTTTCAAGATGGATTAGCTTGTGATGTTTTGGCATACAACTCAGTAGGAGTTCAAAGTATTGACAGATCTTGCCACAATAAAATTCCTTTTATTTCTACTTACATATTTTTGTGAATAAGTTTTCTCAGCGCTTATATCAATAAAAATAAAAATAGGAATAATATCGATACTGAGTCCTGTCTCATTTAAGCAGTAAGTAAAAACCATCCAAGAAAAAAAAGGCCCCATAAACCTCCTGAAGAGATGCATTTTCTAATAAAAATATCTCTTCACCGCTAATCATTATTCAATAGCATTCATAATGTGTTTGTTATTTTGATCAATTGTGTGTTAGTCATTACAATTATAATTCAATCAGAAACAATTAGTAGTTAGAGATTTATAGCCGCAGGAATATAAAGCAATAAATTCCAATTCTTACACATACTTTTGATGCAGAGAATTAGGCCAGGATAATTAATAAAAGACCTTCAAATGTTAAAATATATTACATTAGGATAAAAATCTGTGGAGAAAATGTAATGGAAAGCAGAATGGAAATGGTAGTTAGAAGATAAAAAAAGAATGAAAAAATGACTGTCATGGATGAGCTCATTAATGTATTTTTCAGATGAATGCTGGCATTAAATGGTATTTAATAAGGTATAGTATTTAGATCCAATTGAATTTATTGAAAAGGGTTTTATTTTAAAATGTCAATATTTACTATAAGCAGAATTTACATTTTTCTATCTACGTAGACTTAAGTTAAAAAGTTTTAGCTGTCAATTTAAAAATGTGGGAAGGCGCTCATAATTTCTCAAAGCCCTTTTAGCGTGCACAAGAGAAAAATGTTTGGAGATGACCACCCGAGATAAAACCCTTGTCTGTGACATGTACTTGAATTTCTACAACAGCAGCCCCCTCGCTGCTCCCTAAACTTCTATGCTTCCACCTCCCCTTGTTAATCCTTCCCTCTCTGATTGTCCTTCTTTGCTCAGCAGCCACAGTGGGTTTTGTTTTTGTTTTAAGCTAAATCAGATGATATCACTTAGTCCTCTGCTTGCAAATTCTCCAATGTCTTCTCATCAGATACAAACTTCTCATGGTCCATAATGTCCTTTGTAGCCTGGCATCGGTCATCTTCTACCTCCTTTCTTTCTCCCTATTCACTTGGCTCCAGTCATATCGGACTTCCTGGTTCTGGCCTCACTGCCTAAGCATTTGCTGTTCCATCAGACTGTCAGGCTTTTTCCTTCCTATCATTCAGCTGTCACTTACTTAGAGATGTTGTCCTCGATAATTCTATTTGAAGCTGCTACCTGTCTACTCTCTCTCCCCTTACTTGCTTTATTTTCCTTCATAGCACATAGCACCATCTGACATTATGACATATAATTTTTTTTCTAAGTTCTTTGTATGTCTTCCTCTGTGGAATGTAAGTCCCATGAAGGCAGGGACTTTTGTCTGTCACATTGCCTCTTTGTCCCCAGCTCCCAAAAGAGAACGTGGAACATACTAGGCACTCAATATTTGTTAATGAGGGGCTAAAAAGAAATAATGGGAAAAAATTTATATGTTCACAAATAAGATAACTATTTCTTGAATATAACAATGTACAACCTTTAAAATCATGTTTGTCATAAGAGAAAAAGTTAAGGACATGATCACCAGAGGAGAAAAGACAGGGTACAGATATCTACATCATCTATACTGTCACACAGGGAAAGATTAGGTACAATCCTCTAAAAAGGATAACAGTAGTTTTGTGGGCATGGATTTTTTTATGCTGTTGTAAAAGTAGCATGTGTATTATGTAGGCAGTTTGGAAGTTTGAGAAGAATAAAGAAGTGAAAAGCAGACTCTGACAATAACTTGAAAAGCATCATATTAACATACTGGTATTCTTTCAGAAGTTTTAGCATTCACTGCGCCCTCTTCCCAGGAAATGGTATAAAGCCCATGTGCATTAGTCAGGATAGGATACAGAACAAACAACCCCAAGATATCAGTGGCTTAACATAGCTTAGAAAACTACAGTCCATGAGGCAAATCTGGCCTGTATACTATTTTGGTATGACGCACAAGCTAAGAATGATTTTCATTTTTTAAGGTTGTTAAAAAAAAAAAAGTGATAGAGATATACTCCAAAAAGCCTAAGATATTTACTATCTGGCCCTTTACAGAAAAAATTTGCTGACCCTTGGCTTAAAACAACAAAGATTTAATTTTTGCTCCAGGTGTGTGTTCATTATGGGTTGACAGAGGGCTTTCTTCATCTGTTTTCCTGGACCCAGGCTGACGGAGCAGCTGCCATCTTGAATGTTGCTGGTTACTGTTCCAGAAGGAGAGAGGGAGCTTTGGGCACCACACACCTGCAATTAAACCTTCAGCCCAGAGAGTGACACATGTCATTTCTACGCACAATTCGCTAACCATAATTAGTCATGTGGACCCAATAAACCTTGTCCGTGGATGAATTTTTATCTAAAGCTTCTAGTGTGTAAACGCTAGAGTAGGGGACTCACTTTTTCTTCCAGAACAAGGCTCTGTGAGCTTGGGGCTTATGCCTTCGAATGGCAGTATCTTTGTTTTCCTCCTTCTGGGTTAGATTCTGGTTCAGAGTAGTGAATGCGCGTCTTTTAACATGTCATGGTCCCTCTCCATCTTTTCTATGTCTATAAAAGAGGCTTGTAACTCTATTGCAGTCCCTGGATGACGTTTATGGGGTGATTTGCCAAAGCTGAGCTCAGAGGGGCTAAAGCCTAAGATCTTGGGTTCTTCAAGGAAGAGCTGGCCTGGCACTGCACTTCCACAGGAGAACCCAGTTAGGCATAGCAATGTGCCATCATGGGCAATGGGCTAGGTGCTGGCATGACAGTACCTTCTGTCTGTAGAGTGGTCAGTGCTCCAAAGGGCGAGTCTATGCTCAGTTGGTGACTTTCACAAGGTCTCCTTGCTAATTCATTTGTGTGTTTGTGAATGGTGCTGGGCTGGTGCAGAGATGGTGTATCTGACACCACTTGTGGTGCCCCTTCACATTCTTTTGGACTACATTTTACTCCAGCCATACCTGCAGCGACCTGCTTCTTAGGAGTATAATCTGCCTGTGCCCTGCCCCAGTGCCCTAGGCATGGGCCACACTGTGTATCTATTACTTTCTGCTCAGGCCTGCCTGAGGAGCCCATTAGGCTTGGCACTCACACACGTGCAAGAGACTTACCATTCCTTGGGGCAATCTTTGACCTATGGGGGATGGGGAGGCATGGATAAACACTCCCCTCCTCAGTCCCTCAAGCAGATAAGGCTGAGGAACATTCTAGAAACTCCTCAGAAGCTCTTAAGGGAATCAAACCCACATCAGTAACTATCCTGATAAGACATCGTCATATGGACCTTCCTTCTTTCCAGGTGTCACTCTTTCCAGTCCCTCACTGACGTTCCCTGAACTGACATCCTATGTTGAATAAGTTGTACACAAGCCCTTGTCTCAAGCTCCTCTTTCTTGCAGAAACCAAGTTCAGACAGGAGGCATCGGTAAACATGGAATAATTGAAGGATCCATACATAGAAATGAGAGCTTGAGATTTTGCATGATGTGGTCATTCCCTGGAGCTCCCTAACTCTAACAGGGAAGCTGTACATCAGGAAAATCCGTGGATTATAATTCTAAATTGCATGGAGAAAAACAGGCATCCTTGGACTTGTGCCACCGGGATAGATTCCTGGATTTTTCAGCAGACTGCCCTTCTCCTGCCTCTTACTTCCATCACCCCAAGCATCAGTTTCTCACTTTCCTTCCCTCTTCCTCCAATGCGTTCCTTATTTTTGCATTAGGGAGGTACCAGGCCAGCAACAGATACTCTATCACCTTTAGTGCCAATTCCAGTAGGTGGTCATGGCTGCCTGGAGACCTGGATGGAGCAGGACTCTGAGGCTGCAGGTGCACTTGGAGAGCTCTCTGATCACTTAGCCTCGTCTGTCATGCACGGACTAGGGAAAGAAGGATATTTGCCCTCCATATGCGAGACTGCCTACTGAGTTTCTTTCCTGTTATCCATGCTTACTGTAAACACTCTCATTGAATACAGAGTTTAAGATTATTTTCATCAAATCATAGATTTTCCATTCACTAAGGAAAACTTAGGACCTGACCTGTCCTAGCATTTTACCCTTCACCACTATCATTTGGACATGTCCCCCAGTTCTAGCTCACTGTTTGAAGCAGGTTTTTTATAAATCCCTAAAACAGTCTGCTGAGCTTAAAGAATTACAGTACTTGGTCCAAATAGCCCAGGAAGATGCCACATGCATTTACGTGTTACCAAAACAGAAGCTCCTAGAATAGCATGCTTAGAAATTAGAGATGGCAGATATCTAACGGGTCATTGGCAGACCTGTACAATTTGGTTAAATGCCTGGTATTTTTACAGATTTTCTTTTAACATTCTCTATTTTACTAAGAAAACTCCATGCACATCTTCCATGCAGACACAGAAGGCCACTCTCACCTGAACTTTTGTCAGCTCCCCACTTTCATCTTAGTTCTCAGGAAATTTACTAAAGCATCCCCAAGTTATTCTGTTTGAACAACAGTGCTTTAATGCAAATATTTACCCAGAAGGTGGTTCACAGAAGCAGTTTGCAACACACAAAAAAACTGGAAGCAGTCTGAATGCCTAACACAAAGGATTAATTAAATAAGCTTTTGTACATCCATGACATAGAATACTAGGCCATCATTAAGAATGAGGTAGATGCAAATTTATCAATTTTCAAATAATGGCCACAATAAAGACTCAAACATGACAAAAGTACATTACAAAATAGTATGTACACTACACCCTGATTTTTGTTGAAAATCATATATTTATCTCTCAAGTTTGAAATGCTATATACCACTGCTAACAATAGCTAACAATGAATACTAAGATTATGAATGTGTTCTATTTTTTAATTTCTACTAGCTGTATTTCCTGATTTGCCTGTAATAAATATGTACTGTTTTTATAAACAGAAAAAAAAAATTCATTTTAAAAGGAAAAACACCTTACCCTCTTTTTTTCTTCAATTTTAATACCTGGTTAAGAGGGGTCAATACCCGTGAGTTCAGTCAAAGACAACCACTGAGACAGGAAATTTACAAATCAATATTTACCTTCCTGCTCACCCCAGCATGTGCTAATTGATAACCTCTCTGAAGAATTTTCTGGAGTTGAATTGCATAGTTCTCAGTAGGGGTCTCACGTGCTTCAGCAAAAGTGCCTGCTAGTTTTGTAAATTCTGCTAGATATATATTCTGACTCTTTCAAGCTCTGGTAGGTTTATGCTCATGTAAGCAACTGATATCCAGGTGCAGACCAGGTAAATTAACTGTCCTCAAAAGTTCCCCAAATGCAGGGTTGCAGTCCCCTACCTGCCTGCAAACCCAATCCCTCACTCCAGGGACATAGAAGAAAGCTTCCCCTATAAAGTTACCCCATGGGATTGCAGGATCTCTCCATGTGTTCACCTAAGCTCTGTTTATATCCCTGCAAACAAAGACACAGAAAGCCACCCGAGCAGCAAGGTGTGTCTGGCACTGAACATTTCTCTAGGAGCTCTGCGAGGGCTAAGTGTAATGTAACTCTTTCCCATCACCTTCACCCCTACTTTTTAAACTCAGCTGATTGCAAGTGCTGTTAAAGGTTACTGAACTAGAAAAACAAACCATGGCATGGTTGGCGCATTCCTAATTACAGACGGGAGTGCATTTGGAACAATTGTTTTTATACCTCGACATTTCTCTGAGCTCTGATCAGGAAGTGGGCTGTTTCTCTTTGGCCACTCATAAGAAAGGATTAGTGACAATCTAGAAACTGCTATCAGCTTTCTTTTCTCTCCTGAACTAATACGAAACCATTTCTCAAGTATCAGCTTTTCCAACAAGTCTTTAGCGGCTGCCATTGCATCATAAAAACAAACTCAACAGATTTGACCCCAAGGTATGTACTCTTCTCCGATCGTATTCCAGCCGAGAATATTGCATGGTGCAGGTAGCAAGGGGAGGAGGGAAGATGTAAGCCAGAGCTGTTCAAAATGTTCTCACTCCAAGCAGTAGCCTGTAAGTTAACACCCTCGATTCCTCTCCTTGTCATTTTCCATTGTGTATTTCACGCTTAAGCAGCTTAGCTCTGCCTGTTAGGTCTGTAGCCATCTTCCGAAGTTAAAAATGAATTGGCTGAAGGAAACAAGTTGGATTGATATAATTCATGGTATGGTCCTCAGGGAGATGCATCAGAAGTTATTTTTGTTACCAACAGAAGCACGACAACTACTGCTCACACTCTCTGTGTGCATCCATCATACTGTGCTTATGCATCAAGCTCAATGCCTTTAAAATATCAGGCCACCCTTTTTGGGGTGGTCCTTGATCTCACTTAATTGTTAAAAGAAGACAAAAAAAAAAAAAGGAGAGAAAAAACGAAAAACCTCACCATACTCCCACTAACACTAAAAGGAGACATGGAAAATAGGAAAACACCTGGCCTTGTGCTTGCTAGATGTTTGCTGTGGAAACAATCTGTTCGTATTTAACGAGAAATGACATCATAAAGCGTTTGCTGCCATCACTTTGGCCGGTTGATCTCAAGAGTCGTGCTTTCTCAGATCTGAATAAAACTTTAGGATTCAAGAAGGAAAATGTCTATACAAAAGAAAATAAAATTTATGGAAATAAAAATGGCCTGCAGGATAGGGCTTGTGACAATCACATTGAAAGCATCTTGTCATTGTGCCAAGCCTCCATCTTCACGAAATACTACATCCCTGCCAAAGGGCCAAGGTGCTGTAAAATGCTTTAAAAACGTTATATTTTAACAATGCCGAGCAGCAAAACGGTTTGCTTTTAATGGCCATCTGTATAAAGTCTCTTTTTATTTAGGAAAATCTATTTTAAATTAAATATCATAAGCCCACAAGCCATAGCAAACAATATTTTTGACCATATGCTCTGAATTAATACGCCAAACATTGCAACCTCTATTTTCTTCATAGAAAGCTGCCCCACCCTGATGTGGGTATGGTGTGCCAGAGGGCGGGAGGGTAGGAATTTTCAATAAGGCCACCAAGGATAGGGTGATGGCAAGGAACCAAAAAACCAGGTTTCTCCAGAATTATCCCTCTTTTGTATTATCTCAACACAGATCCATGTCATTTTTAAGAAATTCCCTTTCATCCACTTTTTTCCCTTGTCTAGAAACTTTATACCCTAACAATGCTGGTCACACTTTAGATGACTTTGGAAAGTTGCTGTAATTCCTTTCACCTGCCGCTTGCCACATTCGTGGATGATATGGTTTGAAAGCAAGTTCCTTTCATCAGGTGCTGAGCAGGAATGGAAACTTGGTGTTGATGCCCTACTGCGGGCCACTCTGCTCCCTGCCCTTGGCTGGCATCCTTCCATTCCCTCCCACAATTCTTTCTGCAGCTCCCTCTCTAATGAATATCAAAGAGCAGCATGGATATTCTGGGAGGCTGAGCCTCAAGGTGACCAAGAACTCAGCAAGTCATTGGCACTTGACAAGGTTAGGGGATTAAGGGGGTTCACTTTTGTGTCTTCCTTTTGTCTTTGCAAAGTGATCCTGGGATGGTTTGGGAGCTGTTTCATGGGAGTTTCAGATGCTCCTACCTCTGAGCATGAATATCTGATCCTCTGCAAGATCACAGGGCTTGCCTGCACATGGTTGGCACCTCCTGTGCAGCGTGGGGGCAGCAGGAGTTGCTCCAGGCTGCAGAATAGCTTTCTGCAGAGACTTAAAAATGATTCAGTGTGAGATTTGATTTTCTTTGTTCTGGCCTCTCAGGCTTTCTTTCTCCAGTAATTTCTTCTTTCTTTTGTTGTTTTCTACCATTTTACTACATGTTACTATGTTTCTTTTCTTCTTCTTCTTTTTCTTTTTTCTTTCCCCCTACTTTTTTGGATCTCTGTTTATACAGCCTTGGGTGTTACTATAATTATTCTTAATAGCTAAGATTATTTGTAACATTTTGATATCTACTAAGTGCTACCCAGTTTATAAGTATCATCTTAGGCATTACAATAGAGACTTGGGTATTATTATTCCTATTTTAGAAATGAGAAAGTAAATGCCAAAGGAAGTGCATCCATGTGATTCCAAAGACAGTGTTCTTTTTCCTATACCTTAATGACAGTCATGTTCTATGTTTGGGTCTCTCTCTCTCTCTTTTTTTCTTTTTTTGGTAGGCTTATGGCTCCATACGACTATTGGGTCTTTCCAGCTGGGCTGTTTGTTCATCCATTTATTTCTCCCTGATTGCTCTCCGTGTAGTCTACTCTTTAAGTCATAAATCGTCTACTGGACCATGCAGCAGGTGTGTGAGGAGAATGGGCTATGGAGAAAGACAGAGCTGGGTCAAATTTCAGGCCAGCATTAAATAGCAATCTCTGCGCCTCAATTTCATTTTCTCTTAAATGGGGGGAGCAGTGTGCCTAAGAATAGGACTTACCCCTTCTTTTTGATATGCAAATGAATGAGACAGGACATATTAAGTACATTTGCAGACTTGGGACATAGTTAGTACCAATTTCCCTCCCTCTCCAACCTCTGTCCCCTTCATTCTTTGTTTTCCAGCTTCAACAACTGTTCTAATTCCTTTAAAGGTTCCAGGCTCTTTCCTGAACCAGAGTCTTCACTCCGTCATTGCCTCAGTCTGATGCTTCTCTTCCTGTCTTTTGCCAGGCTTATATGTCAAGGTTCTTTGGTTACAAGTAAAAGGAACAAACTTTTAAAATTTAGGTAAGAATAAATTGATCAATAGGACACTGAATAGTTTATAAAAATGAAAAAAGCTGAAGAGCTGGGTCATGGGAAAAAAAGAGAATCAGGACTACTGTTCCAGTATCTATTGCTGTTAGGTGACAAACTGCCCCCCAAACATGATGGTATAAAACAACAATCATTTATTTTGTTTATGAATCTTCAGTTTGGGGAGGGACCCAAGGGAACAAGAAGTCTCCATTCNGGCTCCATACGACTATTGGGTCTTTCCAGCTGGGCTGTTTGTTCATACATTTATTTCTCCCTGATTGCTCTCCGTGTAGTCTACTCTTTAAGTCATAAATCGTCTACTGGACCATGCAGCAGGTGTGTGAGGAGAATGGGCTATGGAGAAAGACAGAGCTGGGTCAAATTTCAGGCCAGCATTAAATAGCAATCTCTGCGCCTCAATTTCATTTTCTCTTAAATGGGGGGAGCAGTGTGCCTAAGAATAGGACTTACCCCTTCTTTTTGATATGCAAATGAATGAGACAGGACATATTAAGTACATTTGCAGACTTGGGACATAGTTAGTACCAATTTCCCTCCCTCTCCAACCTCTGTCCCCTTCATTCTTTGTTTTCCAGCCTCAACAACTGTTCTAATTCCTTTAAAGGTTCCAGGCTCTTTCCTGAACCAGAGTCTTCACTCCGTCATTGCCTCAGTCTGATGCTTCTCTTCCTGTCTTTTGCCAGGCTTATATGTCAAGGTTCTTTGGTTACAAGTAAAAGGAACAAACTTTTAAAATTTAGGTAAGAATAAATTGATCAATAGGACACTGAATAGTTTATAAAAATGAAAAAAGCTGAAGAGCTGGGTCATGGGAAAAAAAGAGAATCAGGACTACTGTTCCAGTATCTATTGCTGTTAGGTGACAAACTGCCCCCCAAACATGATGGTATAAAACAACAATCATTTATTTTGTTTATGAATCTTCAGTTTGGGGAGGGACCCAAGGGAACAAGAAGTCTCCATTCCATGTGGTGTCAGTTGGCCTGACAGGGGGCTAGAGGATCCACTTTCAATATGGATCACTCGCATGGCCAGCAAGTTGGTTGGAGTTGGGAGCTGGGAGCCTTGGTTCTTCTCCATGTGTTCCTGGGATTCTTCACAGTGTGGTGAAGCTTTTGGTACTGGCCTCATTGCTATGAACCTGGAAACTGGAGGGTCATGGACCATGAGCAGCCAGGCTGGGTTCCAAGAAAGAGTAGCCTCAGAGAACCAGATGGGTATTATATTGTCTTGTATGACCTAGCCTCAGAAGTCACAGATATATATATATTTTTTGACTGATAAGGGGATCGCAACCCTTGGCACGGTGTTGTCAGCACCATGCTCATCCAGTGAGCCCACCGGCCATCCCTAAATAGGATCCAAACCTGCAGCCTTGGCGCTACCAGTGCCGCACTCTCCTGAGTGAGCCACGGGGCTGGCCCACGAGTCACAGATATTTTATTTGTCTTGTATGACCTAGCCTCAGAAGTCAAGTAAGTCACTTCCACTGTAGTCCTAAGGCCACTCAAATCAAGGAGAGGGAGCCGAGACCACATCTTAATGGGAGCAGAGTCAAAGTCACACTGTAAAAAGAGCAGGTGGATTGGGAGATATTCCTGCAGCAATCTTTGGAAAATCTAATCTGACACAGCCTCTCTGAGCAGGTTCTTTGGACAGCTCGAGGGCATTGCCATCAGAGAGCTCAGCATCCAAAGGTAACTGTTCCTGAGTGTCTAATTTAAGGTCTGATTTAATCTTAACTTCCAGGAGGAAAGAGTCTGATTGGCCTAGGTTGTGTCATGTGACTTTCCATGGTCTGCAGATTGGGAGGTGTGACAGGCATCCCCTCTCAGATCACACAAAGTGAGACAGGCCAATTATACAAAGTAAGGAGTATTAAGTAGATCAAAACATATTCCTGCTTAACACTCAGTTTCAATGTCATTTAAAAATGTCAGTTTAGCTTTAATCCCATGGCTGTTCTCTATCACTCACTCTACTTGTCTTTCACAGGACTTGCTTAAGTGTGAAGTTAAAGTTGTTGTTATTTAATATATCTCTCCTCCACTAGTCCAGTATCTCTACGGACAGTGACTGTGTCTGTCTT
>NW_007731792.1:218362-221144 GCF_000696425.1 Galeopterus variegatus | reverse complement strand
GCACCGGCCATCCCTATATAGGATCCAAACCCGCAGCCTTGGCGCTACCAATGCTGCACTCTCCTGAGTGAGCCACGGGGCTGGCCCACGAGTCACAGATATTTTATTTGTCTTGTNAACTTCCAGGAGGAAAGAGTCTGATTGGCCTAGGTTGTGTCATGTGACTTTCCATGGTCTGCAGATTGGGAGGTGTGACAGGCATCCCCTCTCAGATCACACAAAGTGAGACAGGCCAATTATACAAAGTCAGGAGTATTAAGTAGATCAAAACATATTCCTGCTTAACACTCAGTTTCAATGTCATTTAAAAATGTCAGTTTAGCTTTAATCCCATGGCTGTTCTCTATCACTCACTCTACTTGTCTTTCACAGGACTTGCTTAAGTGTGAAGTTAAAGTTGTTGTTATTTAATATATCTCTCCTCCACTAGTCCAGTATCTCTACGGACAGTGACTGTGTCTGTCTTGTCCTCCTTCTTTACTGGTCATGTTTTGGTTACCACTTCAACATCCTCTTAGCCCTACCTCTTATTCCAACTGGGGTGACCTTGACAAGCTTAGAGAAATTGCAGCTGGTGATCACCTATCCTTGGGCCTTATGCTTTGGACATGGGGCAAGGGGATAGCTGACTTTTTCAGGATACGTTTCCCAGGCTCCCATATCGGCTGCTTTCCAGCTGTTCTGGCCAGTAGGAGACACTGGTGGGAGGGCGAAGGGCAGGAGGAAGGGATATTTCTCCCTTTCTCTCTCTGCCTCTGGTGGCAGCTGCAGCAGTAGCTGTGCAGGAGAATCTGTGGTGGCAGCTCTCACCCTTCAGTTCTTCCCTCCCTGGTCCCAGCTTCTACCAGACAGTATCAGCCAATGTTCTAGCCTCCCTGCATGGTGTTGTGTTGGGTTCTCATTAAGAACATAGTTACTGTGGGTTGAATCATGTTTCCCAAGAAGATATATTCAAGTCCTAACCCCTAGTACCTGTGAATGTGACCTCATTTGGAAATAGAATCTTTGTAGATTGTACTTAGTAGGGTGCACTCCAGTATGACTAGTGTCCTTATAAGAGGAGAAGACAGAGACACAGAGGCAGAAGGCCATGGGAAATGGAGGCAGAGACTGGAGTGATGCCTCTACAAGCCAAGGAGCACCAAGGATTGCCAACCATATCCACAAGCTAGGAGAGAGGATAGAACAGATTGTCCCTCAAAGCCCTCAGAAGGATCCTGCCCCGCTGACATCTTGATTTTAAATTTCTACCCACCAGAACTATGGAAGAAGAAATTTCTGTTGTTTTAAACCATCCAGTTTGTGGTAATCTGATAAAGCATCTGAAGGAAACAAATACAACCTTCTCACATAGTGCCTCACACCCCAGAGGTAATCACAGAAGCTTCTTGGGAGTTGCTAACCTCTAGGCTGCTTCATTCTTCCCCTGCTTTTTTCCCCAGACTGCACGTTATCTGTAAAACTGATCCCACTGTTTGAAATCACTGGAGTGGTTTGAGTTTTTCTGACCAGGCCCTGAGTGTTACTATCATATAATATCTGACATTCATAACATGTGTATTATATGCCAGGCATTGTGTCAAGCATTTTACCAGTGTTATTTCATTTAATTCTCATATGAATCCTATGACAGAAGCACTGGACAGATGGAGAGAGTGAGGAAAGTGGAACCTGTTCAGGCCATTTAACTAGTTAGAGATAAGCAGGGGATCCAACCCTAGGCTGCTGACCATGGAGCCCACGCTACTGAGCATTGCCTTGTTCTGTTTTCCCTCTTCTGGCTCTGAGGTCAACAGTTAAGGTGTGTGACCTTGCTGCATCTTGTGGCTCCAGCGTTCCCTCCTGTCCCCTGCAGCATTGCCTCAGACTCAGCATGTGCCCTGACTCATTGGCCTCTGATCAATGTTGGGTCTGACCTCGTATCCCCTAGAGTCCTTTCCAGCACCATCTGGAAAGTTTTTCTCCCAGACTTCCAGTCATTTCTTTTTTTCTGTTCCAGAACTAACAGTGATTTCTTATCCAAGACTGCATCTTTGCTCAGAGTTGTCTTGTAATACTAATTATTATGTACAGAAAGGCACAGAGAATAATATTGCAAACACCTGCTTAGCTATACACATCTTGCTTGGTCAAGCTTCAAGGCTTTTTCGTACTTGCTTCAAATATTTCTTCTGTTAGGAAACAAAATGTTAAAGATATGGTCGAAGCCCCTATGTATCCCTTTCCAATCCTATTCTTCTCTCTCCCTCTCTAGAGATTACCATCATGCTGAATTTGTATGTATCATTCCTATGCACGATTTTATACTTTTAGCATCTGCAAAGAATTCCATAAGCAATATGTAATGTAATTTTGCATTTTAAATAATGTTATTATAACTGATATTATACTCTATTTGTCCTTCTATAAGGATTTACCAGTATTGATACATATAGCCCTAATTCATTTAACTACTGCATACTCTTCCATTATATCATAAGAAAGTTCAAACTTTCCTTCTAAAAGTTCAGTAATTGAGTCTGCTGAAATAAACTGACAATAGACAGATTAATAGGAGAAAAGGTATACATGTTTATTACATGCACGTGTGCACAGGAGCCACACAAAATGTGAAACTCAAAGAAGACCCAGATAGGGGCCGGCCCGGTGGCGCACTGCTACAGTGCGCCGCTTGGGAGTGTGGTGGCGCTCCCGCCGAGGGTTCGGATCCCACATACAGACCGGTTCCCGCTCACTGGCTGAGCGAGGTGCGGGCGCGACACCGAGGGTTGCGATCCCGTTG
>NW_007731792.1:216639-218084 GCF_000696425.1 Galeopterus variegatus | reverse complement strand
AAAAAAAAAAAAAAAAAAAAAAAAAAAAAAAAAGACCCAGATAGTTAAAGCTTAAATACCCTCTTGATGGGGGAAAGTAAAGTGGGAGATATAAGCAATTTTAGAGGAAGGGCAATTTTTAGGAGAGATGAATGGGACCTAAGAATAACCCAGGATACAGTTTGTCTGGACTCTGGGTGTAGTGTCAACTCTATCTTCCTTCCTGCAATAAACATCAATTTCCCCTGGTTGATGACATATCTGAAGAAGGGATTCACAAGAACTGAGTATCTTCTTGAGGATCCGATACGTAAACTTCAGAGAAAGCCCTTCCCTGCATTTCTGTTCCCCAGGGGCTCTCAATTTGAAGTCCAAAGTGGCATATTATGGGGTGTTGTTTTCTGAGCCCCAATAATATGAACCTACAGCAATATATTCATCCATTGTTCTATTAATTGGCGTTTAGGTCGTTTCCACAAACAAAACTGGAACAAACTCTCTTGGATTTATCTCCTTGTGCATATAAACAGGAATTTCTGTAGAGTGTATGCATGTCTTTAAATTTTTGAAATTTTACCAAATTTCCCTCCAAAACGTTTCTACCAGTTTATACCTTGTGATTAAAAAAAAGAAAAAAAAGAGAGAGAGAAAATTGATCTTTGTTCCTAGTTCCTGGCACACAGCTCCTAAAACCCTTGGAATCTCTGGAGTGAGTGTCTTTGGTATGCAAATGAGATGACTAGTGGCCCAGGTCTCTTAGATAGTGGAAGCCGGTCTCTAGAAAGATGGTCTCTAGAAAGACCAAGACTTGTTTAGAGGGTTGGAACTTTCAGCCTCACCTCCCAACCTCCAGGGAGGGGAGAGGGAGCTTCTGGGTTGGTGAACACATCAAAGGATTGAGAGGGTATGGCACTTGCAGAGGGCATGGAAGCTCCATGCACCCTCCTGCCATCCCCCTGTCTTGCTCTGTGCATGTCTTCCATTTGGCTGTTCCTGAACTGTATTCTTTATTAACCAAGTGGTAATCATAAGTAAAGTGTATTTGGAGTTCTGTGAGCCATTATAGCAAATTATTAAACCTGAAGGGAGAGAGCTGTGGCAATCCCTGCTTTGTAAGCAAGTTGGACAGAAGTGTGGGTACCCTAGCTACCCAATACTTGCGACTGGTGTCTGAAGTGACAGTGGTCTTGTGGGACTGAGTCCTTAAACTTGCAGTGTGTGCTGCTAACCCTGGGTAGGTCAGAACTGAATTGAATTGTACGACACCCAGTTGGTGTCCAGAGAGTTGGCACATTGGTTGGCATGAGGAAAACCCACACCATGTGGGTTAGAAGTGTTGTGAGAACAGTTCCTATACCCTCTCAGCAGCATGTGAGAGTTGTCACACTCTACCTCCTTATTAGCACTTGATAGTGTCAGAGATTAGAATTTTTATCCAATTTATTATTATTTTAATTTGATTTGCC
>NW_007731792.1:214323-215602 GCF_000696425.1 Galeopterus variegatus | reverse complement strand
AAATAAATAAATAAATAAATAAATAATATCATAAAGTTCAATTCTTTTCTTTTTTTTTCTTTTCTCTTTTCTTTCTTTTCTTATTTATTTATTTATTTATTTATTTTTTTGGTAGAAGCCAGTTTAAACACTGGTAGTATATTCCAAGTGTTTGTGTTGTTAATAAGTGAGTTATTGCACCTCAGGACACATTTTCCTGTAGAAACAATGTCCTGCAACAGAGCTTATCAAACTTTAATGGGCGTACAAATCACCTGGAGGATCTTGTTAAAATGCAGATTCAGACTCCATAAGACTGGGGTGGGGCCTGTGGTTCTGCTTTTCTAAGCTCTCAGGTCATACTCATGCTTATAATCTACAGACCACAATTTGGGCAGCAAAGTTCTACAGGGCTATCTACCACGTAGAATGTTGCTTCTGTGGAAAAATACATTAGGGAAAAATGGGCTTCTGAAATATTAGATATAGGGACAATACATGGTGAAAAGACTTCAGATTTCCACCAATACTGCAGGTCATCTGGTCATCCATAATACAGATTAAGAAAGCTTTTGTGGGCTGCTGTGTGAATCAGCAACTGGGTATTGTCTTAAGCTGGGGACTGTCAGTATTTGCAGCTGATATTCACATTCATATAAATGCTGCCTCCTTTGTGAATCATTCCATCTAGCAAGACCTATCTCCTCATTACATCTTGTGCTGACTCTTCCTACTCACTCCTTTGGGTTCTCATAGTACCTACACGGTGCTAGGAGGGGCTGAATGTGGGCTGGCTGTTTTTTTTGAAATTGAAATTTTTGCAATTTCCAGATTTCAATAGCTGACACTGGTTGGCTTAATAGAGCAGCAGGCTTCCCACTGACCTTAGAATAAAATCCAAGCCCTTCTCATGGACTGCCACATCCTATATGATCTGACCTCTGCTTGTCTCTTTGACTTTATCCTCTACCATCCCATCCATTGCTCAGGACACTTCAGTCACCTGGGCCTTCTTTCTTTTTCTCAAATATCTTAAACATGTCACCTTTAAAAAAACCCACCCATGGGTCATTTGCCCCTGTTTCATCTGTCTAGAAGGTTGTGCCAGATCTTTACATTGCTAGCTTCTGCTTGTCAGTCAGGTCTCCGTCCAGATGTCACCTCTTCACAGAAGCATTTCATGACATATCCCTCTACTGTTGTCCACACTCCTTTATTTTATTCATAGCACTATTCCTAATACAGGACACATTTTCCTGTAGAAACAATGTTCTGCAACAGAGCTTATCAAACTTTAATG
>NW_007731792.1:209501-213645 GCF_000696425.1 Galeopterus variegatus | reverse complement strand
ATCTTTACATTGCTAGCTTCTGCTTGTCAGTCAGGTCTACGTCCAGATGTCACCTCTTCACAGAAGCATTTCATGACATATCCCTCTACTGTTGTCCACACCCCTTTATTTTATTCATAGCACTATTCCTAATACAGGACACATTTTCCTGTAGAAACAATGTTCTGCAACAGAGCTTATCAAACTTTAATGGGCATACAAATCACCTGGAGGATCTTGTTACAATGCTGATTCAGACTCCGTAGGTCTGGGGTGGGGCCTGTGGTTCTGCTTTTCTAAGCTCCCGGTCATGCTCATGCTTATAATCTACAGACCACAATTTGGGCAGCAAGGTTCTACAATCTTGTTTTTTAAAACTTTGTATGTATTTATACACGTAGTAGCTTTGTGCCCTGAGCAATCCCCTGCCTGGTTGGTGTGCCCACTCCCCAGCTGCTGTGAATTTTGATGGCTGATGGCCCACTTCTGCCCCTTTTTCCAGGACTTACTCTTGGTCAACAGGAGCCACCTGTCCCAGGGGTGCCTAGGAGGCTATGATGGCAGACACTCCTCCAACGAGGCAGGTAGTGACCAATGATGGACTGATCAGTGAGTACAAAAGCCCAGCCCTAGTGCAGTTCCCAAGGTGGGTCACCTCTGTGGGGCCATCCACACTCCACAGCTCTGCATGGATCACACTGAGGCTAAGCTTGGCTTTGCCTGGCTCCTTCTCCTGTCTGGTTCTCCGTCTACACCTCCTTATAAGCCCCCTGTAAGACTTGTTTTTTGTGTCTTCAGTAAATCACCTTCACAAGAACCCTCACTGCATGGATCACACTGAGGCTAAGCTTGGCTTTGCCTGGCTCCTTCTCCTGTCTGGTTCTCTGTCTACACCTCCTTATAAGCCCCCTGTAAGACTTGTTTTTTGTGTCTTCAGTAAATCACCTTCACAAGAACCCTCATCTCAGATCCCATTTCTAGAGAACCCGGCTTAGCCAATATGTAAGTTTGCTTATTTAAGATCTTTATTCTACACTGGAGTACAAGCTCCATGGAAGCAGAAATTTTGTTTATTTTTTTCACTGCTGTTTTCTCAGCACAATGCCCCTTACGTAGCAGATGCTCATTAAAGATGTGTGGAATAAACGTTGAATGAATAAATCTGGATTTATATAACCAGCTTCACAGTAATGGCAGCTCAGTATTATTAGAGTTACAATCCACCAATCTACCCTCCCCCCAAATGGACATACTGTGCCATCTTAGAAACAAGTGCATGCCCCTTTACATGAAGTGAACTGCCGGTTCACTTCTCTTATTTTTATCCTTATGAAATGCAAAACCATAAGAAGCAGGGGGTGGGGTGAGGATGTCAAATCTCACCCCACAATACACCTCCTTCAAGTATCTGATTACACAAAGTCCTCAAAGAATATGATTAATGTAACTAAGCCATATTCACACTCTGACATTCTTCCCAGCCAAACACATATTTTAGCCTCACCCAGTCCCTTTCAACAAATAAGCTGTTTTGAAAATGATTTCCAGGGCGATGTCTGTTGCCATAGGAATGACATTAAATGAAAAGGACAGAAAATATAGAGGGTGATAAACTGCATGCTTGGATGACACACTTGACTTGGAAGCCTGTGTTCAAATGAGGCATACATGCCAAGATTTTTATGAAAGACAAAATTAAAATGTATCGCTATCAAGCTGTAACTGACAAGGTATTGTGTGGAGGCTGTTAACATACTGCTCCATATATTTACTGTTTGTCATTTTACTGGCCCTGACAAAGGTCTCTCAGTGCTGTAAATCACACCATTAAATCTGCCACGAGCAACAGAGGCTGTTGGAAGGGAGAGAATGAAAGTGTGGTGTTGAATCTCGGTTTCTGATACATGCTGGGTGAGCTATCACTTTGTCCAAGGAGCCTTCCCCTTTGGGCTGACACTTTTACAAGTGTCAGATTGTTGGCTTTTGACCCCTTGAAAAGAGAGAAAAAAAAAAAAACATTAACCAAAGCATTTACCCTTCCCCCATCCTGTTACCAATTGCTCCTGATTTTGCTGCTGGGAAAGATGCCCAGAAATTGCCTCCAAATCCAGCCCCAGTTTATGCTTTTTTGGGGGCATAAGACCTCAGATGATCTGGGTGCCCTATGACAGTTCCCCGACTGGGGGGTGCTTTGTTATTTCCTTGAAGGTGTGCTTGGGTTACTATGAACCTCTGAAGTGGGGATGTGTAAGACAACATCAAGCAGCTAGATACTGCCTCTCTGTCTGGCTGCATCTCAGAAGACTTGACCTCTCAACCTCCTTCATCCCTTCTTTTCCAGATGGTGGTGTGATGGAGACTCCACCTGGAAGCTGCTTAGTTAAAGCACTACCATGGGAAGAACGTGGAAAGGCAAGTTAAGATCTGAGTTGGAATCTCAGCTCCATTGCAATGAGATGTGCAATTTTGGCAAGTTTTTAAACCTCAGTGGACCATAGTTTCCTCATCTATCTGAAAAAATAAGGGGTGTGTGTGTTGGATTCTAATTCCTCCTAACTTGCCTTCCAGATCCCATTTGAAATAAAATTAAGGGACTAGGAGGGCTATCGAGGGCATTCTACTGCCTCTGGGGAGGACTCACTTATATTTTCCAGAATACATCTCAATCAGAGGAAGGTCTAAACGAAGAACAATTGGGAAATGTGCTGTTCTTCCAGCAGGGAAAAAGAAAAAGAAAAAGAAACACCTGTCCCCAGAGTCTAAACACCACCTCCAGTGACAAGAATTCAATCACTGGTTTGGAGTGGGGACAGTGTTTCCAAGATTCATTAAATATGCGACAGTTCCCTGCCAATGCTTCTCTATAATGTCTGCGTTTATTTTATAACACAAATGGATGTTTTAGGCAACAGAGTTTAAAAGAGAAGACAGCTTTCATTGACACACTTATGTGCAAAGATTTTTCCTGAAAGCTTCTATGCTAAGAACCACCTCTACAGTGTTTGAAGACCATCTTATATAAAAATTAAGGACTGGTGTTTTGAACATTTTTAAGGCACACATTTTTCATTTTTGGTCAGTTATTGTCAGAATTCTGCACATGCATGGTTCAAAATCAGCAACCTATATATTGAGTTTGTAATAATCCTATAATTACAGATTTGAGGGAAAGTTAAAATTGCTTATAATTGAAAAAACGCTGTCCAGTGAACCATGCCATTCTTTCATCCACTCCCTGTTAGAAGTAAGCCCCACCCTAGCCACAGGACTGCTTGAAGAAGCTCTTTTACAATGGTCTTGTGATAAGAATAAGCAAAGAGCAAAGTCTCAAGTTTACATTGGGTGTTGATCCCTAGGCCTCACTTCTGGTTTTATGGTTATTACTGATTTGCCACTTTACCAGTTTGCCTTAATCAGTGCTGCTAAATTGAGCTGGTTCTGGAATCCATCAGCATTGAAGTCATGGCTCCACCATCTACCTACAGTGTGACCTTGGAGGAGTCACTTTTATCTCTCTGAGTTTCACTTTTCTAAACTATAAAATGTAGTTGTTATGACTCAGTGAGCTAAAGCACAATGGACCTGATTAATTGCATAACATGGGAATATCGAATGTTAAATATCATTAATTATTATTACTATTCATCATGGTTCTAGAAAATTCATGTGATGTCTGAAAGCTTTAATCTTGCCTATTTATTTAAAAAAGTAATGATATATGTGCTGTCGTTAAGATAAGACTGATATTAAATCAACTGTGATAACAGGAGTGAAAATAATTTGATACTTATGAAATGTAGATAAAGGTAAGGAAGTGATTATTATTTTGATTTTTATCCTGTGTTGTGTTCCAGACCAGAAAATCTTTAAATGAGATGGAATGACAGCTTTACTTATCACCAGATTGATTACCAAATTTTTGAATATCATTTAAAAGTATCAAGAATAAAAAGTAAACTGCATCTAATATCCACAGTATGAGTCACTTAACAAAATCCTTAATCTCTGGTATTTTTCCCTGGCAATTGTGAACAACTTTTTAAGTTTAAAAATGTTGAATTAGGTGGCGCACTGCTACAGTGTGCCGCTTGGGAGCACGGAGGCGCTCCGGCCGAGGGTTCGGATCCCACATATAGACTGGTTCCCGCTCACTGGCTGAGCAAGG
>NW_007731792.1:206424-208501 GCF_000696425.1 Galeopterus variegatus | reverse complement strand
CCACGTACATTGTCAATCGTTTTTGCCAGCTCTGGCTTCGCCGTTCTCTCCTTCTGAAAGAATAATGGTTACTCTGTTGATTTGTTGCCTAGATGATCTGTCCAATACTGAGAAGTATGATCACGTCCCCCAATATTATCATAGAGCAGATGCTTCTTCTGTCACTCTGAAATGGGCTTTGCAGAGAGAGACATCCTCTTCTTTTCTTTATCTCTGCTGGTGACTCTCCTTACGTCAATGCATTCCAGTGATTGGCGGACCGTCTGTGTGGTGGTTATGGCATCTAGCCACTTTTGAAGCAGCCATGATTATTGAGGTGGCTGTGGTGGGCCACCCACATGGAGGTCATGTTTTTGGCATACTCCTTGGCGCTGGTGGTGTGCCTGGTTGTGGGGTGTGTCTCGTCCCTGGCTCCTTACCTTGGTTCCCCAGGTGGGCCATGAGGCCCTGGCACAGTGCGCCTGGTTGTGGGAGGGGGGTCCACTCCCCAGCTCCATGCCTTGGGTCACCAGGCAGGCCCCAAGGTGCTGGTGCAGTGTGCCTGGGCTGGAACTAATTTTTTGTTCTTTGTTTACTTCTAAAACAGGGAAACTTCCTGTGGGAACCAGTACTTGAGCTGTGTGGTTGAGCTAAATTGCTGCTTTGCTGCTGTTTCCCTAGGGAAGGCTTTTTGTGCAGCTCAGGGTTTAATGGTCAGCCTTATAGATACTTCCGGTAGATCTGGGTTGAAAACTCTGATCTGGGCCTGAGTTTTTTCATCAAACTGCACCCCATGCAATTCTGCATTCCTGAACAGTCTCCTCTGAGTGGTCCTGCACTGAATGGAGGGGGGGGGGTCACCTGTCTTTGCTGTGTCCCAGTGTTCTCCCAGTGGGCCCTTCTCCCCCACCACCCATGCTCCAAACACCTCCCATGGGTAGGGCCCTGCGCCGGTCCCTTGTGATGACTCACCAGCCTCTGAATGGCTCCTTTTTTTCAGTTGTTCTGTCTCCTCTCTCCTGTGTGGGTCCGTGGGAGCCCTATTAGTGGTCTTGCTGTCCTGGGGGACACCAAGGCCCTCTTCTCCCCTGCCGCCTCCAAGCAACTCCACCTGAAGGGCACAGCTGTGTCATGCACTCAGCAGCTCCAGCATTTAAGTGGCCACGGCCCAAAACACACAGAGCAGTTTTTTCTCTTTCTCATCATGGTCTCTCCTGCCTTCATGAACTCTGTAGGTCTCTCCTCCTCTTCCCATGAGCTCCAGTGGCCCCAGCTTGGCTGATGTTACATTTTTATAGTTGTAAATTGGTTGATTTGTGGGAGAGAGTGACGCTGGGAACCGTCTATTCCACCATCTTGACTGGAACTCTCAAAGCTATTATTTTTTAAAATTAATTAATTTTAACTGACACATTGTAATTACAGATATTATAGGGTACAATCTGATGTTCTGATACATACATATGTTGTATAATAATTGGATCAGGGTAGTTAATGTATTAATCACCTCATGCATTTATCATTTCTTTGTGGTGAATACATTCAAAAGCCTTTCCTCTAGCACTTCACTGCTAACCATGTCACCCTACTGTGCAATGCAACACCAGAACTTATTCCTCCCATCTAATTGTAATTTTGTATCCCTTGGCCCACCTCTCCTTGTTTTCCCTTTTCCTTTCCTCCTTCACCTCCCTAGTTTCTGGTAACCACTGTTCTTCTCTCTGCCTGTATAATATCAACTTTTTTTTCTTTTTAGATTCCACATATGAGTGAGATCATGTGGTATTTGTCTTTCTGTGCCTGGCATTAAGCTATTATTTTTAAGACGTTGCGGCATTCATAGTAGTTAAATCAGTTTTCCTCCCTATCAGAGGTTCCAAAAGTTTTCTCCCAAAGTTTTCCATAATTTCTAACTCTCCTCTTCCTGATTTGATACTGGTCCTGTGTCACTCTTCACATGCATTTGTTTTATTAGTGCATTCCCTAAACCTTCCTTCCCATCCTGCCCTAACATTTTGGATACCCTCTACCTGAGTAGCACACCCCACAGTGAGAGTTACTCTTTGTAGAATACTTACAGGTGCTACATTTAGATACA
>NW_007731792.1:203913-205902 GCF_000696425.1 Galeopterus variegatus | reverse complement strand
TGAGTGAGATCATGTGGTATTTGTCTTTCTGTGCCTGGCATTAAGCTATTATTTTTAAGACGTTGCGGCATTCATAGTAGTTAAATCAGTTTTCCTCCCTATCAGAGGTTCCAAAAGTTTTCTCCCAAAGTTTTCCATAATTTCTAACTCTCCTCTTCCTGATTTGATACTGGTCCTGTGTCACTCTTCACATGCATTTGTTTTATTAGTGCATTCCCTAAACCTTCCTTCCCATCCTGCCCTAACATTTTGGATACCCTCTACCTGAGTAGCACACCCCACAGTGAGAGTTACTCTTTGTAGAATACTTACAGGTGCTACAATTAGATACATCACACACTATTTCATTAGGAAATCAGGGCAAACCTATAAAGTGGGCTTTAATCACACTGTTTTATGAATGAGGACTTAGGCATGGAGACAATACTTCACATGACCAGGGCCATGCAATTAATAATAGGCAGAAATGGTAAATGAGCCTCCAACTCTCTAATTCTAAAGAATTTCTAGGGTGCCATATGCTGCCTCCCAGCCTCTAATCTCATTTCTATTTTCTGCAAATCACCTCTTCTCTCAACACAGCTCCTGACTTCTGTTCAGCTCCCATTTCACCTGCCTTGTGTGAAATACCTACCTATAACTTTTCAGGTGAAAAATCTCCGAAGGCAACATGTCCTGGTGCTTCACCACATACATTGTCAATCGTTTTTGCCAGCTCTGGCTTCTCTCCTTAGCCTATAATGTGATCCAATTCTACAAATATCTGTAGAGTTCCTGCTATAATAGTTAACAGCATTTATTGGGTTCTTACCATGGGCCAGGCACTGCTAAATGTTTTCTATGAATTATCTGAATTAATTCTTAGCACCATTCTGTGAGGGAACCACTGTTATTGTCTCCACTTTACAGGTGGAAAAACTGAAGCTTCATTATTTTGCCTAAGGAGATCCAGGTTGTCAGTCACAGGTAATTTTGGAGTCCAGGCTTTTCCATCTTCAAAATTGCTCCTTGTGATTTTGATATTGTGCTGGGGCTAATGTGAAGGTAAAAGAATTATCCAAATGGAGTGAGATGTGCCCACTGGTGCTGGTGCTTCTAAACCAAATGCAGTTTCTCTCCCTTGTTTTACCCCCAAAGTACTTCAAACAGACTGTGGTTAGGAGGAATAAAGATACAGCACTACATGGCCTCTTGTTTTCATATGAGGTTGAATGCTCAAATTTGTTCAAAATTCTTTGTATGAAAAACTGTTTTCTGTATAGTATAATTTTTGATAGTTCTCAATGGAGTGGGGAAATTGGATCAGCACATCACCTGCATTTGTTTTCTTTTCCCAGGCAATTTTGAAAGGAGTGTAAAAGATCTTTTTATTTCTTTTAATGTTAATCTTCAAAATTCTTCTGGGGTGTATAATCCTGAAGTCAGCTTAACTGCAACCAATACTGAGTTTTCATTTTTTCACAAGCAAACAAAAACAACCAGCAAAAAAGATGATTTACCAGCATAAATCCCTTTCTGCTGATCTCTTTTATATATAAAAATATTTTTTAGATGTTTTGCTTTTAATCACATGAAGTTTTCAAGGCTAAGTTTTGAAGAGATGTGGGTTTTCTCTATAACATAAAGAGATTATATAGAATGGGGTTTGGTAGTTCCACTCCGTGTGTACTAACCTGTAGTGTCATTTTAAGTTTGTTGCATTTTGGGGGCATGTGCTTAAATGAGGCACCCCACAGGGCCATGCTTGAAAGTATATCTTAATAAAGGAGCAACACTAATCAGTTAATTTCTTAAAAAAAAACCCTGATGCTGTCAAATAAGCACATTAATAAGCCAACTTCCAAATTATCACATTTTAGAGGTGTCTTGAAAGCTTGAGTAACTTCCAGTATAAATATTACGTAGATATTTCTCACTAATTTAAACCAGCACATTTGATATGATGCAAAATTCCATGAATTTATTTCTATCTTCTAGTGACTAAAAAAA
>NW_007731792.1:199479-203177 GCF_000696425.1 Galeopterus variegatus | reverse complement strand
AAAAAAAGAGAAATCTAACTAGCAGGATTGTACTCATGTACCTTAATTCCTTGGATTCCTTACACAATTTGATTTAAAAGCAAACAAAGCCTTGAAAATATGTCTATTTAAAAATTATCAGGGAGCATTTTGTTTTAAGACTCAACTGGAATCAACCAAAATGTCAAGATTTTTATTCTTCATTTTTTAAAGAAAATTCATTATATTTTTTATTTAACTGGAATCAGTGAAAGGAGCATAGGTATGAAACACACCGAACGAAATGGATGTTGTGCGGGCATTTCTGCCAGAAAAATCTCATATCAGAAAAGTACCTAATACTGGCATAGCTACATATGAACCTCTTTCCTTTATTTACTGATTGTTACAGCAGGAAGGAATTGCCTTTGCATGGGTAGTTCCTCTCTGAGTTTCAAATGATTCCTTTTTATGTTGGCTAGGGGCATTCCCTACCATCCAGGAACTTGAGTGTCTAGCTCTACAAGAAAATTAGAGAGTCTTGACCTAATAATGTAATGCTTCATTTTTTTATCTGCTATAAATTCCTTGGGACTTAAAACATTTCACAGGTAAGTCTTAATGAACAGACCTGGCAGGAAAGCCAGGAAGCCAGAGGGATCAAAATATTACTGAAAATAAAGATGTAAGTAAGTAAACTTTATTATTGCATATTTGTTAATCCTACATGTTTACTGATTCTCATTGGTGACTATCTAAATCTATCTTGATCTAAATATATATGATTATCATTTGTCACTCTAAATACAATGCTTGTTTCAAACTTTAGATATTGCCAAAAGATCTGTTTTAACTCTGGGGACTTGCCAATGGAAAACGTAATGATCTGAAACTTGCTCTGTAGTAGTAGGCAGAAATGAGAATCGGGGGGAAAAGGTGAGATTGCATGATGGCCTGACCACATGTTTCTGGGTGACAATGTATTCTGAAACTAGTAATTTCAGAATGTGGAATTCAGCTGAGCTGCACCCCAGAAGATAGCCACTGACGTTCTCGCTGAGAAGCTCAGAGGGCCAGCTCCTTGTGTTGTAGACTCCAGAATGGTGGATCTCTCTGAAAAGGCTTCTGAAATCTCACCTCTTTTGTCCTCTAATTGGCTGCATCAGTAAATTGCTGGTGGAGAGCTTTAAAGGTTACAGAACAGGAATAGGCTGCAGCTTTAGAGGAAGGCAGGTGTGAGACCATTAAACATTCACTGTATCCCAGCACTTTTAATCCCTCTGACCAATTACCTAGAATTTAACTTGGAGCAAGTCACAGAAAATGAGGTTCCTATTGAATCTCTGTGCATGATTTAAATACATATGTGTAACATTTACTATAATTGGTCATGAGGAGTAGTATATTTCTGGGTTTTTTTTTCTGGTTTATTGAAATTTTTCAAGGTGATTATATTTAACATATTAGAAAATGCTCCTTTCGATAATTTCTTAGGAAAGTGTAGTAAGAATTCAAGATGAACATTTGTACCAGACAAGACGTTTTCATCATCCTAAAGATTCAATGAGTTTTAAAATCAAGGATTCATCTATCAAATGACCCAGCTATTCCACTTCTGGCAATATACCCAGAGGAATAGAAATCATCACGCCAAAGGGATACATTACTTCAATGTTTATTGCAGCACTATTTACAATAGCCAAGAGTTGAAACCAGCCCAAATGTCCATCATCAGATGAGTGGATAAGGAAACTGTGGTATATCTACACAATGGAATACTACTCTACTATAAAAAAGAATGAAATGCTACCATTCACAACAACATGCATGGACTTAGAGAAAATTATATTAAGTGAAGCAAGTCAGGCACAGAAAGAGAAATACCACATGTTCTCACTTATTTGTGGGAGCTAAAAATAAATAAATAAATAAATATACAAACAAATGAAGAGTGGGGGGGAGAAGATAGAACAATTGCAACAATTGCTTGAACTTGTTAAGAGAAGTGAATAGATATGATGTAGTGGGGGGAGGGGAGAGAGGGAGCGGGGAAAGAGGAACGGGTAAAGGGACATGAAAATCAACTACAATGTATATTGAGAAGTTAAAATAAAAAAATAAATAAAAAAGTAAAGTCAAGGATTCATGTAATCATTTCACTGGAATTGATTGCTGTGATAGTATCTGGTTTCTCTTTCTACCTCTCTTTACCTTTAATGCTTGTATGAAAATATATAGAATAGATAAAAGCATTTATTATAGAAATCCAATTTAGAAAATATTCATCGGGCATCTACTACATATTTAGGATTGTTCAGAAAGTAAGAGTTATTACATGACAAAGAGAAGGAGCATAAGACTTGGTCTCAGTTCTTGAGGCAACTGTACAATCATGTGAGAGACAAAATTAAGACCACTCACTTGGAAAAGGCAATTAGAAATAACTACAAAGCAGTATGTTGTTCATTAGCAAAATGAGTAAAATAGATGTTAAATGCTCTGACAAGTCAGAGAGATGTGCAGAGTAGATTATTCTGGAAAGCTTTTTAGGGGAGGAGGGACTTAAAAGAAATCTGGAATGGTAGTTTTAGGATGGAAAGCATGAGATGTACAGAAATGAGGATTCTTGTAAGGGTCCATAACTTGAGAAATGGAATCTCCTCAAATTTCCTTTTTGTCAGCAAAGGGAGGAGGTTTCCTTTCAAAGCCAAGCTCGAGAACAAATAAGGCACTGTAGCTTTTTCATCATGGAAAGAAAAAAAAAATAAAGGTAGTTGGTTCATTTCTCTCATCAGCAGGGCTCGTGTTGTAAATCTTGGTAATATTTTAGGGTAGGGAAATGTATGATTTGGAGACCTATGAATTTGCTATAAAATAACTCTTGAAAGGACAGAAAAGAGAAGCCCATAGAAACCCAAAGTTGGCTGGGATTCCCTAGAGGATTTCTTGTTTGCCTCTTATGCCCAAACTGGAAGCCAAATAAGGCTGGATTAGCATGCCCCGTAGAAAGAAATGGGACCCATCTATAGCCATACCGGGGGATACACATACAAATCCCACAAGAAGGACAGGGGTTTCTGTAATGAATATACCTTTTTCCCTTTCCTTCCCCAGGAGATCATGTTATTCATCTAAAAGAAAGGCCAAAGAGAGAGAAAAGACAAGTAGAATATTGTGAGTCTTCCTGGCTTTTAAAAGGAGACCACAGAGCTAGCTGGATTGCAGGAGCAAACCTGAAAGCAGTGAAAAGGAGCACAACAAATTTTATGAGGACCTTTCCTCTAAAAAAATAAATGCCCATCTACAAATACAGGGTTTGGGGACGAGGGCTTCCGTTCTGCAATGGAGTGACGGCCAAGCTTTGGGTTTGCTTACAGTCCCTCCTCTCTAGAGTGCCTGTTTGTCTTGCTCATGAAGGGGGCACCAGTGAGAAGCTATCATCAATCATTGGGTCGGAAGGCATGGATTTGGGACTTTTTCAACACGGATCTGAACTGAAGAGATTTACTGGATTCTGAGGTTTTGTTTGTTTGCTTCGTGTATTTATTGAATCTGATATCAAAAGGACAAGAGTAAGAGAAATCAAATATTTCTGAAGAAAATGACAAACAGGAATTGAAGTTACCCAGCCAATGCTCACTAAACTTTGGACCAAAATAACCCAGAGTAAACTCAATTAAGATTTGAAGTTCTCTACCCAAGGAGAGGAAGAATGCTCTCAGTCACTTGTAGGATTCAGT
>NW_007731792.1:197153-198795 GCF_000696425.1 Galeopterus variegatus | reverse complement strand
AGATTTGAAGTTCTCTACCCAAGGAGAGGAAGAATGCTCTCAGTCACTTGTAGGATTCAGTGTTGGACAACTGTGTAGTAACTCCAATAAATCACTTTCAGTCAAAAATGAAGATCACTTTAAATACCACATAGCTAAGTTCATGTGTACTAAAATCTTCGTGTGTAATAAAATCTTGCTGAGGTATAGATAATAAGCACCCAAAAGATGACCTAGGATTTAAGATGAGTTTAGAAACTAGCATCTTAACCAGAGATTTGGAGTCTTAGTTTTATTTATAACTCAAAGCCCAAGAATCAAAATTTTTAAAAAGTACAAGCTCCATAGAACTTTGAAAGATATTTTGTGCTTAGTTCTATATTTTCCATTTCTTGTGTGCCAGGTACCATTGTAAGAACTGGACTGAAGCATTAAAATTTCTGCTCACAGAAGACTTTGAGAGAGAAACTATTATTATCCCCCACTTTAAGGAGATGCTGAGGAAAAGCAGCTCAGGTAAGATCCGTGGTTATTTGCCAGGTCTAAATGAATAACCACAGGGAAGGACAGCTGAGGACTGCTCCAGTCTTGGTCTGATGGCCACCACAGTATCTTGCCCAGCTTCGTGATTCTAGTTAAGGATTGAAAATATAATCATCCCAGGGGCTGGCCGGTGGCTCACTTGGGAGAGCAAGGTGCTAAGAGCACCAAGGTCAAGGGTTCAGATCCCTATACCAGCCAGCCACCAGAAAAGAAAGAAAGAAAGAAAAATATATATATATATATATTTTTTATATATATAAAAATGATATATATAATCATTCCAAGGTCAAGCAGCAAGGAAGAATGATTAACATTCCAGAGGATATGTAAAGAGATAAGATAGTCTATGGTNGCAGCAAGGAAGAATGATTAACATTCCAGAGGATATGTAAAGAGATAAGATAGTCTATGGTAAAACTAAACAAAGTAGAGCAAAACAAAAACCTAACTTTCAAGGAAAGTTTAATTTTTTCCAGATGACAAGGAAATGCTAACACCTGTGGTGTGACTATATTAATAGACCCTTGGAAAGGTCCGTTTGTCATCAATTCCATTGCAGGATTTGTTTGAATGGAAATGTGTCTATAATCAATGACAATGACTCCCTGTGGTTTGGAAATAAACTGTTCTAGGAAAATGAATTTTCTGTATGGTTTATATTGACCCATCTAAATACCAAACCTAATCACTTATGATAGAACTATTTCTAAAATACACTTTATATTATTAATACCTTCTGAAAAAGATTATACTGAGTATTATGTATTTTTTCTGATGATTTGCCAACTTAATTATGAGTATCAGCTCCTGTTCTGGCTATAATATTACTGGGATGCACTCGGAAGCAATTAGATGCATCGGACTACTGCTTGCATGCTAAATGGCCCTATGTTGCTATGTTTTTTATTTCTTATGTTTGATTTTGGTTATGTTCTTCTGTTTTCCTTTCTTCCTTTCCCATATCTTTCACCTTCCTCTTCTACTTATCTCCTTTCTACTTCTCTTCCTTCTTTCCTCCTTCCCAGACTCATTTATGCAAAAAGAGTGTATTGAGAGCCAGCCATCAGTCCGCAAGACTGAACAAGAGGCAGTCCTAGTCTTTGAGTAGCTTGATGTCTGC
>NW_007731792.1:194880-195366 GCF_000696425.1 Galeopterus variegatus | reverse complement strand
GAACCCGCGGCGGGAGCGCCGCTGTGCTCCCAGCGCCACACTCTCCCGAGTGCGCCACGGGGCCGGTCCTGGGTTGCTGCTTTTACTGTACCTGAGGGTACTTCAAAAAGTTTGTGGGAAGATTTATATTATCTTTTAATTCTATCTTTCCCTGAACTTTTTGGAGTACCCTCACATCACATGCTAGTATTTATTAGGATCCATTTCTAGACTATGTATTCTACTTTTTTCATGTCTCCATCTGTCTTTCTGTCAATCCCAGACTGTCAAAATTATTTTGGCCTTATCATCTACTAAGCTCTTACAGGATAGTGATTATGTGTTTTTATCTGTGCATCCCCTGGGCCAAGAGAGGTGCCTTATATGTGATAGCTTCTCAGAAAATATGTGTTCTCATTAGTATGCTTTACTTTCTGGCAAGGTAAATCTTCCAGGAGGCCTTGATGTTCTAAGATATGTGCCAAGTACTTATAAGACTCAGATAGT
>NW_007731792.1:127561-193544 GCF_000696425.1 Galeopterus variegatus | reverse complement strand
TTTATACCCCAGACCAAAGGGACTAAAAGCTGCTTGCAATGAAAAGCAGATATACAATTAAGCATTAGAAATACTCAAAAGCCTTGAAGGCTAACTTTGTTGTTTTAATTGAATACTAAATTTAACATTGAGCTCCCTAGGAATCAAGGCAAAAAGGGGGAAACATGATAGGTCACGTGTTCTTTATTACTTACTGAGAGAAAGTACACTGTCTTTAGGGGTGATAATCTTTTTCATGGCTCTAAATCCATAGAGCGTTATAAAAGGACTGTGTATTCCACAGAGGCTTACTGAGAGTGGAGAAGCATTCTTTAAACATCCTATGATAAAAACTAAAGGCATAACATTAAAATGAGACTTGGTGGAGATATTTCTGACTTGATATAAACTATGAGATGAAGGAATGAAGGTTTTGGGTTGGTTAACATTGTACAGTTATAAAACTTTGAATATCTAAAGTTATCAGAGCAACCTTGGACCACAGTGACACTATTGGAGATACTTGAGGCCACTTGTTCTTCAAACATACCACACATGCCCCCACCACAGGGCTCTGGTTCTTTACTGTCCTGTTACTCTAGAATGTTCCCACACATAAGAGTATTTGCATGGGTTCCCTTTCTCTCACTTTATTCAGGTCTCTACTCAAATGTTTTCTTGCTGGAATCCTTCCCTGGCCACTCAATCAAAATTAGTATCTCTTCCAATGCCCTCCCTGTCAATGTTGGTGTCTATTCATGCACCCTGCTTTCTTTTCTTAGTGCCTGTTCTACAAGTGCAACCAAATATTGTGCTATTGTCCACAGTGCAATGTCATTGTCCCACAGTGACTTTTCTCTCGCTGGAGTCTTAATGTTAATTTTGTTGGAGCTCTTGTTGACAACTTTTATGAAGGCATCAGATGCATGAAATTTAAAATAAGGTGAAAGTGAGTCCAAATTTCTTTTCCATACAGTAGCTACTGCCTGTATAGACTGGGTCTGTTCTGATGATACAGGTACAGGTGCAGGTAGTGAAACAGGTAATAAAGAGGCTGTGATTCAGCGAGATGTGGATTTCAGTGCCAGCTCCACTACTCACCAACTGTGTGGCTTTTGGTAACTTCTGGTCTCGGCTTTCTCAGACGCAAAATGGGTATAATGATGGTGCTCATTCACAAGATGGTTGTGAAGATTCAGTACCATAGTGTGGAGAAAGCGCCGTGGATTTCAGTGCCAGCTACACTACTCACCAACTGTGTGGCTTTTGGTAACTTCTGGTCTCGGCTTTCTCAGACGCAAAATGGGTAAAATGATGGTGCTCATTCACAAGATGGTTGTGAAGATTCAGTACCATAGTGTGGAGAAAGCGCACACACTGTGAATTTTCTTTCTTGCCATATATCTGAAAGAGGCAGAAGTTGACAAAAGAGAGATCTAGCTGTTTTTCTGAAGGCAATTTATTGGACTACCACAGGGATGTTTATTTTCTTAACTAGAGGTCACGAGACACGAAGACCACTAATGAATGAGATTGGTGGCTGGGGGTGGCTGGGGCAGTTGAGGGCTTTCCCCGCTTCTTCCAAGTCTCTTCTCAGACTGAAAAAAAAGGTCCCCTGCAAATTTTATGACTGCAGTGTCAAAAGTCTTCTATCCAAATCGCAGTAAATATTCTAATGAAGTCTGGAAAGAAAGCCATTTGTAATGGCTCGGGGCAGAGTATTAAGATAGCCTGTTTCTAGTTAGTCAGTCATTAGAGAGATCTAACATGCATGGGAAATGGTTTCCTGTTCTAAGTGCTTTAAAACCAAGTTTTAGGAAACCCCGTTTCCTGCCGGCTCATTTGGAGACAACAATGTGCCAACTGGTCAGACTTTTCAGATGGCCAAATGGTCGCCTCCTTAGCTGCAATTTAGTTTAGCTGCAGCAGGCTCTACCAGGGAGAGTGGGCTTGGCATCTCAGGGGTCCTGGAAAAGAGTAGACAGCTCTGCAATGGAAGGACATCTGAACCCGGGCACCACTGGGGGCTGGCCTCTGCCTCTGTTTTAAGTGCATTAGGATTAAGTGATTCATGGTATGAATCAAAAACAGCAGGAGAATCTTCCAGTGCAGAGCCTGGACACATAGGTCTAGGATCAGACTGACGAGAAAAGGGTGGATAAACTCACTGGTTTGGGAGGGGCAGGGGAGCTGATGAGAGAGGAAATTCCTTTGGCTACCTGATGTGTTGTGCATTAAAATGGGATTTTCCAAAACAAGGAAGTCCTAGAGACTTCAATTAGGATGTAGATGAAAGTATTTGCTAATCAAATCCATTTGTTCCTTTTGGTGTGTGAGATGAGGGTCAATACTGTATTTGGAAGCAGGAAATTGATGGGTCCAGGAAGACCACACATTTCCTCACCTCCAGGAGACACCCCCTTTAACAGCTGCACAAATCAAAAGGGAAATTCTTAGCCCCAATTGCATCATTGCTGCTTCAGCCTGTAGGGGACAAAGCACCCCCACCTCCAGGCACCCTGCTGTTCTCTGAGAGGGCACAGCCAGTTAGAAGCACTGTACATGCACTTTCTTAGCTAAACATCAGAACAACACAAGGAAAAAGTACTCTTATTATCCCTTATGGTGAATTGTATTTGGGGGGCCGATTCTTCACTCCTCGCTTCATCAATGCTCTTGCTGTAACCTCATTTTAGGGAGAATTTTTTCCCCTGACCCTTGATTTTGTGTTTGGCCATGTCCTTGTTTTGGCCAACAATATATAGTGGGAAGTACACAGTGACACGTCCAGCCCAGGTCTTAAAAGGCCACCTGTTTCCTCCTGCCCTCTTGCGTGTCTGTCCTTGCCTTGGGAAGATCCAGCTAGTCTGCTGGTCCCGGGAGGATGAGATGAGAGATCATATAGATGATCATATGATGAGGGATGCATACAGAAAGTCCCCACTTCTAGCCCACAGTCTGCAGTGAGGAGCAAAGCCTCCACAGCTGCCCCTTGGATGCATGAGAATAAATAACTGCTGTTTTTAGCCCTTGAGTTTGGGGCAGTTTGTTACAGCACAGTAGCTAACAGATACATTCCTACTTTACAAATGAAGAAAATATAACTATGATTGTAGTCAGATTTTCCGAAGGCACAGAACTTACAGCTTGTTGAGTCAAGATGCATACTTAGAGACATTCAATTCGTAACTATTATGCTATGCTGCTCTTCCTTACCAGGGATCCTCCCATCGATGGGCTAGCAATTTCCAAGAAGTTTAGCACGATTTGATTTTTCTTTTCTTTTAAGACAGAATCCATTGTCATCTTTTTGACTGGGACAGCTAAGGGGTGGAATTGGTTTGCCAGCCACATTCTTACTGCTTGTAGGTAAGAGCAGGCAGGGAGTAAAACTGGGACCTGGAGTAGCCCTCTCCTCCCTTGTCTTTAGACCTAACTGGAGAACTTGTCACCACTTTCCTGATCATCCTATTTCTACCAGAGGCCTTAGCCTCATTTCCTGCTCCTCCTTTCTACCAAGTTGATTTCTAATGACGGGCACTTTCATTTTCACCAGGGAAATATAATTTTAAAAAGTCTTCATAATCCCAAGTAACCAATCTTTCATGGTAGAATTTCAGATAAGTTGCCAGGCAGTTGGGATGAATGCTTTGGCCTGCATAGACCACCTCGAAGTACAATCCATAGGTAGCTACTTGTTAGGAAGATCTTGGTGGGAGGATAACTTAAAGAGTGGGAGAGCTCTGGCTGAGGGTCAAATACCCACACTCCAGGCCGATTGGTGCCACTAACTGTGTGAACTCAAAAGGCTTGCTGTCTTTCTCTAGACCTTAATTTCCCCAGTTGTCAGAGGTGGGGTTGTCAGGAGGCATAATCTTTTTGGTCCCTTCCAGCTTTATCACGCGCTGATTCTCTGCCACTAACCACAAGGCCCCAGAAGATCCAAACAATGCCCCCAACACTGAGCTTAAGCCAAGCTCCCCTCTTTCAGAGCATCAGATCTGAACTTGTTATTTTCGTGATGTGTTCCGAACAACACAAGATTTCATGTCACTGCATAGATATAATTTGGAAAAGAGGAGGTTTTGAGGAAGTACAATAACACTCCCCATTATTTATTTTTTAAATTGTATTTAAATAAAGATGGTGCATTTAAAGTTGTATTTGATTGAACAACTGTCCTTTTTTTTTTTTAATTTTCCCTGACAAAAGCTATGAATTATTAATTTCTGTCATTGTATTCATGGAACAAATGTAATTGCAAGTAAATGTCTGAAGTTAATGAAAAAATTAAGAAAAAAGGATTTCTTTATAAGAATTAGTGAAACATTTCCACAACCCTCTTTGAAATCATGATTATAAAGCCTTGTAACATTTCTTTGGAGCTGCATATTCAGAGCTGAGGGGCTTGAACTCTACTCTTTCTTTGTCATGAACGATGAAAATATTTTATTAGAATTGTACCAGCTGTGGACATTAACACATATAAGGATCCGAACCTTAATCCTCCCAAATATGCCAGTTCTATTTTTACCATTTTTCATTCGTTCTGCGCCACCTTTTATTTGTGGGGGGTCACAAGAGCTTCCCATTCTGCTATCCTGGCTGCTGTCATAACGATTAATATTTTTGTATTAACATAACACAATAAAAAGTTATGCTTTAGTTTTTTAAAGAGAAAAAGAAAAAAACAAGGGTATAGAGGCACACAGGGATTGGATCTCTACATTAAGCTGGCATTGAGCCTAAAGGCAGGGAAATCAAATAATTTCATATCCCACCCTTCAAACCTCCTATGAGCAAGCCCCTACCAACACCTAGATGGAACCAGAAATAGTCTTCTAACTCCATCTAGTCCTCAACTCTTTTGAGGAGATAACTTTCTTGAGGAGATAACAACTCCCCACCCCCCACCCCATCTGCCTCTATAATTTTAGTACAGTAGTAAAATCTGCAAATCCAACACTTGGATACATAGGTTCGGGTTCAAGTTCTGTCACTTGGTTTTGTGGCCTGGCCCCCACCCCCCACCCCATCTGCCTCTATAATTTTAGTACAGTAGTAAAATCTGAAAATCCAACACTTGGATACATAGGTTCGGGTTCAAGTTCTGTCACTTGGTTTTGTGGCCTGGGGCACAGGCAAGTCTCTATTCTACTCAGAATCCCATTTAAAAGTAGGGACAATACTTGTCTTGTTTCTATGGCAGGACTGGTGTGAGGGCTGAACAAAATTAAATCCATTGTCAATAAGGAGATATAAATGTAAAAAAGCTACTTTGTTTTTTCTTATTTCCATTCCTTTTGTCTCTGAGGAAAGTCCAGCAACTATTCAACAGTGCAGTACTGTGGTTTCTGCATTAAAATGGTGGTTGGAAGCCAGTTGTCCTTACTGGGATCCAGCTCCACTCTATTTCCCAGCATCCTTTGCAGTAAAGTGGAAGTTTGTGACTGAGTCTGGCCAATGGTCCATTACACCTCCCATGTGGTTCTCCTGACTTCTTTTTATTTTCCTCATTTCCCAGGCAGATAACAGAACATTTAATGGAGTACTTCAAGTCTTTTCAGAGGGTATTTGAATCACCAAGTAGAAGTCTAATCTCTGAATATCCAGTAAGGCTACAGTATAAGCAACACATAAACCTTTACTGTGTTAAACCACTGAGATTTAGGGCTGTCTGTTACATGAGCTAGTGTGAATTATTTGCACTGATTCACCAGAGTGAGTTTAGACCTACAAGAAGCTTGAATACAAACCGAAAGACAATGCATGTCAAAACTAAGAGAGCCATTATTTTCCTGGGTCTCTTTCAAAATCATTTTTTCTGTGCTAATTGACCCCCAACTTGTACAATATGAGGACTGGTTTATGTTTGGAAAGCTCTGTCCCTTTGGGTGTAAATGCCATAATGGTGCAGATCCAACAGGAATTTCTTGGCAGGAAACTACCAGAGTGCCATATCTTTGATCACCCCCTACAGCCAGCACAACCATACTGCCACCAAGAGATGCAAGGGTGTGGAAAGGGCTTGTGCGTGGTTTATGATTCTGAGGTTTGCAGGATCTTTTCTCTCTAGTATTGCCAGAGAAACATCAATGACCAAATAGGGTCAAAGAGTCACATTTTGAGTGCTCTCTCATTCTCTCTCTCTCCCTCTCGCTCCCTCCCACCACCCTATGTACCCGCCTCCCGGATCTGAAGACTTTTTGAAGACAGAAAAGAGATTAAGTGAAAAGGCATATTCCTATAATTTACCCATATGTGCACATTTCAATCTATGGATAACAGAGGCTCCAAATTACCCTCAGACTAACACGCTACCCTTATTTAAGGGATCCACTTAACTCTTACCCTGAAGTCTCCATAAATCTGCTTGATATATAGATGTCAGGCATTTTCTGGCAGTTGAAACATGAAACATGACATCAGCTGAGGATTAAGTTACAACTCATAAAGACCATGTTTATTTGCTGGTTCTGTTTAAAAATTTTTTCCAACTATCATTTTACTCAAATGGCCTCCTATTTTATGAGAAATAAAATGAAGGAAGGAAGCCCTTTCTGAGCTCAGCTAGACACGCAGGCTGTGGCCATCTTTATAGTAACCAAATATTTAAATTATTCGGAGCCAATTATGAATTACTACTTTTCAAACTGTTGACAAAATGCACCATGAAGTGATATAGAGACTTCCAATGCAAAAACGGGAGGAGGCATTTGAGAATTAAAGAGAAAGATGTTAAGAATTAAAGAAAGAAACCAAAATACAAGAAAGCAACCTGGGCTGAAGGCCTGAAACTCTCCCCACAGCAGCCCGTGCCTCTCAGAGGCCACTTTGAGCCATTCGAAGGAAAGCTATAGACAGGTAGACAGAGGAAGGGCCACGATGCCCCTCTGTCCATTGCTGAGTGGGTGATATTAGTCACTCACAAGAGGCTCCATTTCCAAATAGCATCAGCTGATATGAGAAGAAATTCCTCTTTGAAGGAAAGCTATAGACAGGTAGACAGAGGAAGGGCCACGATGCCCCTCTGTCCATTGCTGAGTGGGTGATATTAGAGTCACTCACAAGAGGCTCCATTTCCAAATAGCATCAGCTGATATGAGAAGAAATTCCTCTTGCCTAAGAGTTCTTGGGGACAGAAACAGCCATGATAGAAACCAAATTCTTATAAATAGAAAATCTGGTATTTATACATTGCTACCAACCTTCTCCCAACACCCTCCGCCTACAAAAAATAAAAATAAAACAAAACAAAACCACACTCAGAATGTGAATTTCTCAAGAACATTGTGTCCCCAATGTTTAACTCAAAGTAGATGCCCAATAAAAGTTATTGCATCAAATTCTATTCATCTGCAATGAGGCAACTGCCTGAATCATATTATTTTAGTAGTGTTGGAAAGCCCTCTTATCCCTTTGCCCCAAATTTCCTTCCAGAAAGTCTTCCATTATTGATTTTTAAAGAATTATGCCTAGCATTTTACTTTACCAGCACTGGAAATTCCCCTTCTCAAAATATCAAAATATGTCTTTTATAAATTCCACCGTGATGGTGGTTGTCTTTTTTTTTTTGCATATGCTATTCACTTTATTTGAAGTATGTGTTTTGGTAGAAATAATCCTGTGAGAGATGTTAAAAGGCATTCTTGACATCCTGTAATGAATCAGCCTTTATAAAATTTTTCTTTTTATTTTGGTGGCTGGCCGGTACACGGATCAAACCCTGGACTTTGGTGTTATCAGCACCACGCTCTGACAAGCTGAGCTAACCAGCCAACAACTTTCTACAGCGAATCAAATGTACGTTCTCCCTGCCTGGTTGATGCAGTGTTGTGCTAGACCTGGGGGCCTGATTGGGTAGTGGCGCAAAGTCTTAGGAAGGGAACATAGGAGTCAACTCCAGGTTGGACTCAATCACAAAATGCCTCATGCTGGTTGAGCCACCAACTAACAAGTTTTCCAAGGATGACATTTCCTACCCACCATAGAACTCCATGTCTACTACTGGGAGAGATTCTTATTATTATTAGCAGGGTATTGTCTCAAACTTGATTTGGAATTCTAGCTCAGGAGTCAGCAACGTATGGCCTACAGGCCAAATCTAGCCCGATGTCTGTTTTTATAAGATCCATGAGCCACAAATCTTTTTGACATTTTGAAATGGTTAAAAAAAGTCGAAAATACAGTATTTTGTGATGTGGGAGAATTATATGAAATTCAAATTTAGGGTCTGTAAATAAAGATTTGCTGAGAAATCGGCCATGCTCATTTGTTTACATGGTTTCTCTAGTGCTTTACTGATTCAAGGGCAGAGTTGAATACTGTAACACAGGTCAAATGGTCTGTAAAGCCTAAAATATTTACCCTCTGGTCCTTGTGCGGAAGAAATTTGCCAACCTCTGTTCTCACTGGGCATTTATGACTTAGAAGGTATGGTGGTTGTGGAGTGCTCACATTTCTAATCTTTGTTTATTGTGTCATCTTTTGAAGCAAATCTCCTTCTCTAAGCTGGGCAATTTGGTGTCTGTGTGTGGTAAAACATACGAAACATAAAATTTACTATTTTAACCATTCTTAAGTGTACAATTCAGTGGCAATAAGTATGTGTAAGACGATGCACAACCGTCACCACTATCCATTTCCACTACATTTTTATCATCCCAGACTGAAACTCTGTCCCCATTCAACAATAACTTCCCATTCTCACTTCCTCTCGCCTCCTGGTAACCACCATTACTCTTTCTGTCTCTACGAATTTACCTATTCTACATACCTCCTATCAACAGACTCACATGTGGCCTTTGGTGTCTGGCTTCTTTCACTTAGTATCATGTTTTCAAGATTCATTCATGTTCTAGCTGGATCAGAATTTCTTTGCCTTTTAAGGTTGAATAACATTCCATAATATATGTGTGTGTGTGCGTGCGTGTGTATACACACATACTACTGGCTTTGTCAGCCTGTGCTGCATTGCATGGAATATCGTTCTTCAGATTCACTCAGATGTCTGGCATCACCCACAGGCAGAACCCTCCATACTCAAAGGGAAGTTAAAAGTGGGGGAAAAGACCTCTGTTTTTGGACATATGCATCTCCACCCACCTCTGGTTCAAGGAATCCTTTGGTCCAAGCACTCGCTTCCGCGTATGTTTGTAATGCCTTAGGGAGTGAGCAGTTGACGAGCTCTTTAGGCATTTTTTTAGGTTTGGAGAAAATCTAAGAGCCTTAGAGATATAACCTTCACAGAGAAGTGTCTGTGAAATGTCTCAAGTGGAGATGACTCTTCACCAGGTTCTTCCACCTAAACTCTTTGAGTGCCTGTCAGAAAATACATTTTCAGGGCCAGCCCGGTGGCGCACTGGAGAGTGCGCCGCTTGGGAGTGCGGCGGTGCTCCCGCCGAGGGTTCGGATCCCATGTGGAGACCGGTTCCCGCTCACTGGCTGAGCGCGGTGCGGGCACAACACCAAGGGTTGCGATCCCATTGCTGGTCAGTAAAAAAGACAAAAAAAAGGAAAAAATAAAAAAAAAAAAAAGAAAATACATTTTCACATGTTGGCAGTGACTGTATATGCACATTGGGTATATGTTATCAAATTGTAGCACTTTGAAATAAAATGACCTAAACAGGAAAAGCATTGACGAAAAGCGCCATTCTTTAAACAATGTCTACTGAGTATATTCATCACTGTGCTACGCACTGCAAACCAGAGATGGATAAGATCTATTCCACGACATCAAGAAACTCAAGTCTAGTGCTATGTGGTGTTCCCAAATGTGTACCAAGGCACCCAGGATGCTCCCGTGAATTCACATGGGCACTGTCCAATATTTTTAATTTTTGAGGAGAGCACAGTAACATTTGTTGGGCACTGTGCAAATTACTAGCGTGAGGTAGGTCATAGTTTCAACATTAGGTCATACTACATTTCTTTTGATGACATCCTATCTTTGTGAAGCTGGGTTTTCAGGGGTGGCTCTGTTAAAAAGCATGAACCCAATAAAAATCAGTGTGGCACAGGAAATGAAAGTGGCAGGGTCTAATTTGATTCCAAGACTTGAGAAGTTGTGTAGAGTCTAACAGGCAGAGATACCCTATTAGAAAGTAATTGTGAGTATTAGAGAACAAAATCGACAGAATAATTTTTCTTTCCATTTATGTGTAATTTTTAAAAATGCCCACTAAGTTGTTAAGACATAAATACTTGTTTGAACCTGCTACTTCATGAATGGAGATTTGATTCCAAGACTTGAGAAGTTGTGTAGAGTCTAACAGGCACAGATACCCTATTAGAAAGTAATTGTGAGTATTAGAGAACAAAATCGACAGAATAATTTTTCTTTCCATTTATGTGTAATTTTTTAAAATGCCCACTAAGTTGTTAAGACATAAATACTTGTTTGAACCTGCTACTTCATGAATGGAACTGTTAGGTAATTCTTTTGAACTAGGAGCACTGTGAAAAAAATTACCAAGACACTAAGGACACTACGAATTGAGAAATTTGGTGGACCTTTGATCTTGCAAATCAAGTACACTACTCTTGATGAATATGAACACTTTCTATTAAACAAAAGCAAAAGACAAAGGCTATATGGCATGTAAACAATTCAGCAACAAGGAATGTCACTGCTGTTATAATTCAAGGGTAATCAATGTGATGCCATCGGCATTAATGACACAGAGTCGATATGCACAAACTTTTAATATAAGACTAATTATGAGTGTCTGTTTGCATGAAACTAAAAATATTGAAAATGTTGACATTGGGGAGGTGCCCTTGGATCAAAACTCCTGAAGAAGTCAATAATCTATTATGATTTTCATTTTGCAGAAGTAGTGCTATTATTTCAAAAGGTCTCAAAAATCAATTTGGCATTCAGTATATCTGTGTAATAATGACATCCTAATTAAAAATCCCAATCTGAGTAGCGCAAAGGATGATGTTTAATCTCTAATCAATGAACACCAAGTCCAGAAGTTATAGATGCAATAACCCTTTTTAATGAACTTTACTACTTTTCTCAGATTTGGTCTGCTTTTCTTCTTGCAGTTTTGGAAGACTTTTCTGTCTGGAAACATATCTGAGGAAACAAAGACAATTTGGTGCAACAAGCACATAAATTAAAGCAAGGAACATCAAAGAAAAATATCTTCAGAATTGTGTGGGGTTCTTTTTAATTGGAATTTATAATTGCTCCTAATTATAGGACATATTTTAAATGTTACTTTGAGAGGATGAAGGAGGGGGTGGAGCCCTGTCCACTCCAGCCACATGAGCTATAACCTTGACATTTTAATTAGATATTATTTTGAAATATGTAGAAAAGATTTACATACTCAGCGAAACATATCATTGATCGTGCAATTTGCTCAAGAAGACAAAATGATACCCAATTTAAAAAATAATCAACTTCACAAAGGAACCGTAGAAATTCTTAAGAGGGGTGGAAACAGCAAAATATGTCCCCACTGTGAACACATTCAGGTTTTCTAATATTTTCTCTAGGAAATTTTTTTCTTCCCAGCAATCCAGTGGCAGTGGGAGAGTAAGGCTAGGCAGAAGGAGGGAGGTTCAGTTGATTTATGGACCCCACACACCCATCCTGCAGATAAAAAGGGAGGTCAGAGGAGGGTCAAGAATCTTCTCTTTGAAAGGAATTTCTGGCGCCATATTACCTGGCTGCAGGAGGATGATTAAAACAATTCCTTAAATCCCCTTCTCATGAGATGCCTTTCTCTTTTATGCTTCAGTAAATTAACAATTTGGGACAGAAGTCATTGGAGAGATGAAACAAGCTCATCTTCCAAACTTTGCCATCATAGATGAGCTGGGAGGGTCTGAGGAGATAAAATTTATTGCCCATATCTAGCAATTGAAAATATCTATTTATGGAACTTATGGAACTCTTCTGGGAGGGAAGAGATGTGACAGAGAAGCTCATCATTCTCCACCAAGATTAAAAGTTATTGTAATATTTCAGAATCTTGGGCCTTACCCAAAACCCAATAATAGGGAGGAGAAATGAGGCTCCCACATTGAATCTCAATGAAGTTTAAAAGAGAAGCTGAGTGGTGGAACAGGAGCTTTGCTATCTGCAAGGCCCTGGACACCAGACCCTGCCCCAGCCCTCTGGGCATGTGCTCTGGAGACTCTGTATGAACAAAGATGCCTATTGGAGTGGGGCACTCTGGCCAAATCTGGAGGGTGTACACTGGTTGTTGGGTTACACCATTCATCAAAGCACTTACTGCCAAGGTCAGAATCTGAACTAGATGATGTGGTAGCCATTGGAGTAGGAGGGTTGGCCCAGGTCCCCATCTCAGTCCCAGCAGACACCATGTCCTTCAGCCATGGCTGTCTAGGGCTCCAGCTTTGCCCTGGTGGTTGGCTGTCTTCGAGGCAATCCAATTTCAGGGAGACCTGTGTCACTGATGTCCTCCAGCCTCAAGGTTGTCCCCTGAGTTATGCCACAGCATAGGGAGTGGTCTGGACTAGGGAATTCTTGGGGGTGTTCATGAGTGGGTTGACACCAGGGGAGAGAAGAATAAGAGGCCAGTGTGATGGATCTGCCTAAGTGGAATCCCTGGACCTTGGTGTTACCAACACTGTGCTCTAGCCAACTGAACTAACTGGCCAGCCCCATTAAGTGGAATCTTAAAGGAGATTCTCTTGACTCTGCATTGATAAAACAGATCAATCATACTGGTAAAAAATCCAAAACCTGAAGCTATGAGTAGTTGAGGTGCTGGTGGAGTTGCAGGGAGAGTGAAGACTGCCCTTCTGGCACCACCTCATTCTCTGCACTGGTCTGCCATTCGCAGCCCTTCGCTAGGGAGGTGTTACCTGAGTTAGAGGAAGAGAGACATGGGAAGACTCTCCAGCACTGTTGGAGACGGACCCTCTCAATGACAGCAACCAGAACTGTTTCCTATTTCCTACAGCCATCTGCTCACCACACCCCATCCCCCCACCCCACTGTAGGACATTCACTAATATCCATTCCTACCTTCAACTTGCTTTATGTATTCTCAGCTCCTTTCCTGTACATGAGCTGGAGATACAGATAGAAATAGACTATGATAAATACAATATTTAATCATCGAAACAGTCCTATGAAATAGATTATTATCAGACCATTCTTATTTTATAAAAGAAGAAATTGGAGCTCAGAGTGGATAAGTCATTTGCCTAAGGTCACACAGCTAGTAAACGTCAGAAACAGGATTTGAGGTCTGGATGAACTTTCAGCCTAATACCCACCACGAGCTTCCTCTAGGATGACTCCATGCCCTCCAGCACTGGGAACCAGTTCTCAGCCACACAGTGCATCCTGGGCTGGCCCCGCAAAGTATGGAGATCGTTTCCTGGGACAGCAGGATGAGCACAAAGTGATTGTAGGAAGGAAATGCAGATGAAACCTCCTCCTGTCTCCTCCATTCTTGTTGTCTGTATGGGCTGCTGCCCCGGTCACACAGGGGATGTTCTCTCCACTGAGGACAGAGGCACTGGGAAAACAGTCCCAGTGAGACTGCAGGGTGGGGACATATGCCATAAAAACCCACCCTATGTCTGGGATGCAACTGTATTTCCTCCACACACCTCAACCTAATTTCCCATGGATTTCAGATCATCTTTTATTTCCAATTATGCTGCTGTTCACATTATCGATTTGGAGGATACAAATGTTGAATGACAAGAGAGGGAGAGGAAGGGGGAAGGGGGAGCAGAATTCCATTTTGCCTGAAGGATAAGATACTCGAAATGCCACCCCGCACAGCATCTCCGAAGCGTTCATCAACGTGGCAGAGGCTGGCTCAATTATCTTTGTGTCAGATGATTATCTGAGAGCTTAATTTAATCTCCATTATCCTCCCCCGTCATATTTCAATTAAATCTGCTATCAGAGTGTTAACACATCTTTGAACCTGCTATTTCTTCAGTTAATTTTCCACTAAGAGGTGCTGGAGAGTAACAGATGTCATAATTATGCAATTATTAAGTGTATTTGACACTCGTTCTCTCAGGATTTTGTGGTTGGGGTAGGAGCGTTGGAAAATTAATCTGATGACAATATGCTTCCGTTGTGATCCGTAACACCACTGCAGGATGGGGGACCATCCTCCCGCTGTGTCAGAGGCTGCCGCCAAGAAGGATGAAAGATTAACTGATTGTGCGTCAGATTTGTTTCACTTTTGTGCATCTGGTAAATCAGATGAGTTTAGTTTATTATAGAGAGCAGAAGGTCAGAAGCAGGTTTTTTTTTTTTTTAAACCTTCTTCAAGATCTCAGGAAGTACAGCAAGTACATTTCAGGGTGTAGTGTGAAGTTAACAGTTGTAACCTTTGTAACAATTGTAGTGTTGAGGGCAGTTAATCTTGCCTTTAAAATCTTGGGTTTTAGTTGGGGATTTGATATCAACTAACTGTACAACCTTGGTTATGTCATCCCTTCTCTCTGAACTTTGGTTTCATGAGGAATGAGCAGGATTGATCTACAGCATTACTGCCTCTCCCAGCTCCGCTGCCCCATGAAAGTTATTACAAGCTGTCTATTCTCTCTCTCTCCACATATATGTATATGTGTCATCTATACATATAGCTATTTAAATTCTCAGATTTGTTAGGTCTGGAAAGATGTCTCTGTCTATCTTCGGGTCTATAATCTATAGTCATTAAGACTAAAAATTCATCAGAACTTCAAATTCTGGTTCTGACACTTATTAGCTGTGTGAACTTAGGCAAATTGCTTACCCCTTCTGAGCTCCAATTTTCTCTCAAATAAGGATGGTATGATAAAATTGATTTCATGAGATTATTGAGATGATAAAATGAAATATCACAATTATAACTGTCTATTTCTCTCTGTATCTCTAGCTCATGTCTAGGAAAGGAGCTGAGGATACATAAGGGAAATTGACGTTTGGAATGGGTATAGGTGTAGGTATCTTTGGAAATTTCTTTCTGACCTCACATAAGGTTTTCCATAGCATTTAGACATTGGTGTGTCCAAGAAGACTTAGATTATCCAGGTGGAGTCCTTGACTTTTAAGAATGAGAAAACCAGAGCACAGAGGGGACTGACCCAAGCTGTTACCTACTAGTGGCATAAGAGGGCCAAGAACTCAGCTCTCCCCTACCCAGTCCAGCACCTCTCCTCTCTGCACTTGGCCTCAATCCACGTGGATCAGTTTTATGTGAACTCTGAGTTACCAGTCTGCAAAATTATCCTCAGATCTTCTGCTCTTCATCAAACCCAGCAATTTCCTGCCCTATCACTCCCTCAGTGCTACCCATGTGGAATAAAAGGTAAACAGTGGATACCTACAATCCAACTGACATGCTTATGGGTATTGCCTGGAAATCTTCATTCAAAGGAAATCTTATTTGGAAGCCAATAGATGAAAACCGGTCAAAATAAAAATAAACAAATCAATTAAATTGGGATTATGATATTAACTCAGTGTGTTCACTCACATCCTTCTGTCCCCCAGGGTTTGTCGCCCAGGTTTTCTGAGGTCCTGTAGAAGACATTTGGAAAACTATCATTTCATGTCACAGTTTTTGCCTGTATAGAATTTCATACATGGATGTTGAAAATTCATTTCACTAATGCCTTTTGGTTGGGCATGTAGGTCGTTTCTGATTTTTCATTAAAAAGGGCTGTAAAAAAAACTGGATATTTGGTTTATGAAAAGCTTCCTTTTATGTGGATGAGATTCTAAACAGATTTCCTGTCTGGAAGGAGTCACTTTCTTTCTCTCAAGGAAGATATCAAGATTGGCCAGAAAGACCTGCTGTAAAACCCTGTGTTTATCAGAACCATGAAATTACTAAGATATATTATCATTCTTTGGCATTTAGGTGTGTGGAGACAGTAGCTGAAGTCAAAGAGGGAGTTTATTGGATCACTTCCTGTGAATTCCAAGGAAAGAGGCTTCAGGTATTGCTGGATCAAGGACTTAAATTATGTCATTAGTTTTATCATCAGGACTCTTTCTCTCAGTGTCTGATCCCTTCTGTGTGCTGGCTTCATGCTCACATACCACAGATAGTAGATAGGTTACTTTCATGCAGCCAGGCAAGGGAGCCAAGTTTGGTAACTTGCAAAAAGAGATCTTGTTTTGTTTTGCTTTTAACCTAATACCCTTGTAGCAATCTATTCTTATAGCTCTTGTCTGCTGGATACTCCTTGTTTGCTTCTATGGATTCATTCTCCACTTTTCCCCACTCTTCTATGAACTGCAGCCAGGTTTCTTTTTCCCTTGGCTTCTGATAAGATTTGGCCAATAGTTTCCTAGGGCTGTCATGACAAAGTGCCACAAATTGGGTGACTTAAAACAACAGAAATGTATTGTATCACAGTCTGGAGGCCAGAAGTCCAAAATCAAGGTGTCAGTAGGACCATATTTCCTCTGAAACCTTTAGGGGAAGTCTCCCTCAACTTGTCCAGCTTTTGGTGTTTGTCAACAATCCTTGGGTCGTATTGTATATACTTCACTGCAGTCTCTACCTCTGTCATCAGATGACTGTCTTCTCCCTGTGTGTGTCTGTCTCTATATCTCTCCTCTTTTTATAAGGACATCCATCATCCTAATTAAGGGCTAACCCTCCAGTTTGACTTTATTCTAACTATTACATTTGCAATGACCCTATTTCTAAAGAAGATCACATTCTGAGGTCCTGGGGGTTAGGAATTCAGCAGAAGGGACATATTCCAATCCATAACAGAGGCATCAGCTACAGATAGATGGAGAAAGAAGAGAGAGGTTGAGGTGTTCCTGGGTTGGAAATGTCTACATTTCCCTGTTTTTCCACCAGAGTCCACAGTTTCTGTCAGAGGTTCTCTCTGCCAGCTTCTAGGATTCTGGTGGCTTCTTTTCCTTGCCCTTTCAGGCCTAGGGATGGTGGCAACTTCCTGGTTTGCTAGCCTCACTGCTGCACCTTATTGATTTCCTGTCATTCAACTTTCTGCCATCGTCCTGCATGAGTAGAGCATCTCTTGTGTCTCAGAAGGTAGAGCTGAATGCATGTGATATGTGATGGTTATAGCAGCGCATCTCAATCTTCAACTTGAATGGAAATCCTCTGAGGATGTTGTTAACATGTGTATTCTGATGAAATTCAGGGTGGGACAGGGCTGAGATTCTGCATTTCTAACAAGCTCCTGGACAGTGATGCCGATGCTGCAAGATGGTAGAGAAAGTGGCATCAGGCTAATGCTAGGAATTAGCAACAGAAAAGAGAAAGAAGTCATAGCAGCATACACAATGAACTGGAGATGAACGAGAGTGTGGTTCAATCAGAAAAGCGTTATATAATGTCTAGAGCCAGAGGCCTGGTTTCAGAATAGCACACATCAAGAAATTCAAAGAATGATACTAGCGGCTAATGAACATAATAGAAAATTGCTTGATGTCACCAGCAATCACAGAAAAGAAAACTTAAAGTAGTACTATAGTTTGTCCATTGGGTTGGTAAAAATTCAAAAGCTGGATGATAGCCAGAGTTGGCAAGATGTCGGGGATAAAAGGACATTCTTATGCCCTGTGTGTCGAAGAATGAAGTACGATCTCGCTGAACAGTAATTTGTCAACATCCATCACAGTTTGATAACCGCACACACTTTGAGCAAGCAATTCCACTCCTGGGAATTTATCCTACAGAAATACTTGCTCAACTGTGCAAGAGTAAGTGTATGAAGATTTTTTTTATTACAGTGAAAACTTTTAAATATATGATCGCAAGCAAATAACTAAATAAACATAATACAATGTATTCTCAAAAAAATAAAAAGAAAGAAAGAAAAATAGGACACATTTTTGCAGGGTGCAGCCTGGGCCACTTCTGGATGGGGAAGTTAGAGCTTTAAAAAGGCACTTCTTTGCTTCCTCTAATATCTTTTCTAATAGTCCCAACCGTATATTATTACCTTTTAAAATGGCACTACACATTACCTGTGCACTTAGGTCTCTACAGTAGTACTGGTCGTGTCTGAGGCTTGGTCTCTCCTACAAGCCTCAGAGACAGTGGCTGAGGGCTGGTGGCCAACACTATTTTCAGGCTAAATGGGCCCTCTGCAGACTCTGGGAGCTGGGAAGTTTTGTCTTCAAGGATCCCAACTGCTTCTTTTCTATTTCTGCACCCGAGAAAGGAGGTGACAATTGCCATCTACCTCCAATGTCAGTGCAAGTCCCTAGGCCACCCCTTTTGGAAGGGGCCATCTTCGCTGCTTCTCTTTTCCCTGTGTCCAGAAGAGAGCCCACGGTGTGTGTCATGGACTGGAGCTCATTCACTGTTTGTGACCAGTCAACGATAAGGCAAGACTGGACAGTTTTCTAGTAATCTGTCCTTACTGTGACATTCAAGGGCCATGATTCAAAATACTACAGTTTTCAGTGGACTAGAAACAGAAGACAATAGCTTGGTCCTTCACAGAACATTCGAGGGGCATCTCCTACAAGGCCTTGTCCCCAGGAAGGGAACCCAGGCAGTTCCTGGGTCCGAAGAACTTGTAAGGAGCCAGGACCTCCCTTTGAGCAGCCTCTGAAGTTGGGCTTCGTGAGTGACAGTCACTCTGGTTTTCCTGTTTGGACACGCTGGGTCAGGGAGGTCGGGACTGTGTGTGTATCAGCCACACTTCAGCCTGTGAATTCCAAAGCAGGTCAGTGAGTTAGACACAGTAAGCGCTAACAGTGAAAATACAGACCTTTCTTTGGTGGGCTTTTTCACTAAAAGCTCACCAAAACAAAGTCTGGTTCATTGTCCTCGGACACATGGAAGTCAGATGGCCCACCCCCCACTCCATTGCATTATCCCTTTTCTCTTTCCCAGTTTTATTCCTTGCTGTCCCTTGCCTTTCTTTCTTTCTTTCTTTCTTTCTTTTTTTCCTTTCTGCTCCTTCAGCTTTTTATTTTTTGCAAAGCAATCTAGCAAAAGACTGCCTCATGGAAGGTTTCATATACAAGAAATTACTATTTTTATGCACTCTCCCTTAGGGTACACTCAAGCACAATCCATACTTTTGTGGGCATTTTTTTCCTATAATATGTTTGTAGCCAGAATGTGGAACCAGCTTTAAGAAAATTAAACACAACAAGAGAAGCCATGTGCCCCACAATTAAAGAAAATACTCCAAGTAGCAATAGGAACCCAACAGGACAGTATGCCGTGCCAAGCGAAAAATGTGCAGCCGGAAAATCTGCCAAGTGGCCCTGATTTGTGAAGATTTTTTTCCATATTTAGGTAAATTAATGTAATTATTTAATGCCTCCTGCAATGGTAGTAGGATTGTGTTTGGGCCCTTTCAACATATGGTGCTGGCACCAGAATCCTCTTTGAGGGAGGAAAAAGGTGGGGGATATCAAGGCCAGAATCACATTTGCTGGTTTTAATGTTGTAGGTCTGCCTGGCTCTCGGCCAGCCTGGGGTGTTGTGAGAGGACTGGGGCAATTGATGAAAGTCTTTTTCACAAGTTGGTGGGTATAGAAGGCACATATGCCACCCACCACTATAGTCCATGCTAGAAAGCCTGGCCTTGGCACTTGAGAGCCCCCTGCACACAATCTCTCCTTTAGGAATTCCAAAAGTTACTGAGACAGGATGAAACTGACTTGCTTCACTTTCTCTTAGGTCACCTCATTTTCGGGGGTGTCACCATTTCTAACCCCTGACCCATGCTCAGGGCCACTTTGAAAGATCGTACAGATTGTCCCATGCCCAAGAGTCTTCTATACATGGAAGTCTAAGTGGCAAACCCACTTAGATTCAGAATCTGGATTACCTCTTTAGAACATAGCATCTATTATATGAGGCTATATGAGGCCAAAGGCCACATCAACTGCCTGAAAAGCAACATCTCCAGCAACACTTAATTGTCTAAACATTGAGTGTTTAGTTTATACACTGTAGAGTACAAGATACGTTGCCTATTCTGCACAAGGCACACAATCTCAGAGAAGAGATGGAATAAACACATAGAATAATGAGAAATCAACGGGAACATGGTGAATGTTATGGTCTGAACCCCTCCTTACAGGCCATAGAGACTTTGGGGGAAAGATGTGTTTCTATGCCTAACTTGAAACTGACTTCTTCAGATTGTTTATGCAAAGCTGGGAAAGCAGGAATAAAAATGGTGTGCTTGGGCGTTAATGAGGAGTATAGGGGAGAGTACATTTTGGAGAGAGAGGAAAATGAGGTTGGATATGCAGTTTTGGAGAACTGTGAAAGAAAGTTTTCCAAAGACTTTTTAAAAAGAACTGTGCTTATGTGCTCCAAGATCTCTAAAATCTTATTCCTCTATAACAATCAATGTTTACTTCATGATGCCATGCTCCTTTCAGGAGAATTCCTATTTCTCCTCTAGGAATAAGTCAAGGAATTGACATTTAGGGTCTAGCAGAGGTTGGTTATCCTCAGGGCTCATACTTCTTGCTTTGAGGGGAACAGCCTGGGACAAATCCAGCATTTGAATTGGAGTGCCCCATTGTCAGTGGAAGTGACCATGCACTGGTTCCATGTGGAATTGTCCATGTTTCTCTCGGATGCCATAATGGCTTGTAGCCAGAAAAGCTGGATTTTGGTGTTTATGGATCCAGGCTCTGGAGTGAAAGCTGCATATCTCAAATTGAAAATTAGAAGCCCAAGCTAAGGCACTGAGGGAGCACTTCCAGGCCCTTAGGGACCTCCCAAAGACTGTCCAATTCTTGAATTTAGACCACATTTCTACTACTTCCAGCCAAATTCCAGACTGTACATATTTCTAACAGTGGGGCTCATGGCTTTCTCACCAAATGACATTACTTTCACAACTTTGCACATAACAATTTGATAGAGTGTGGAAGGAAAAGGACTACACTTCATAAATACCAAGTGTAAGAGAGAAATGTGAATCTACACAGCAGAAGCACGGCCTGATGATGTGTGAAGCAAGACGCAGGGGCTAATAGGTGCTTGACAGTAAGTGCTCAGAGAATCTTAGCTGAATGAGTGAATGCCAATTTAAGGGTCCTGGGTTCTTGACCTGAGCTTGTCTTTAACATGCTGTGATGTTGTCAAGTCACATGTCCCCTAGGATTCTCTCTTCATCTGTTAAATGGACATATTCCCTTTTGCTTTCTTTACTTACACAGACAAAATGATCAAAGGAGATCATGGATACAGAAGTCCTGCTTGTGGAGTTGGTGCTGTACAAAAGAAAGGGACGGCCCTCTCACTGCTGTTTACATACATTCTCGGAGGACTCCAGTTAAGCCATCTATCCAGCTTTGATTTTCAAGATACTGTCTAAAAAATAGTGGGGATTTCCTCCCTCACCTCTTCTGACTCTGCTTCTCTAAGCACATCTGGACAATTTGGATTGCTCTTTCTATGCAGGCAAGGTGAAATAAAGAGGAGAGAGATTATCCGTGAATTCAGAGTTACCATCCTGGGATGACTCCCTCAAGTCCATTAGGAGATCTTGGGGACACATCAAAGACTGTTCAGTTCTTGAATTTAGACCACTTCTCCATTAATACCTTAATACCTGAGTTGAATTATTCTGTTAATTGTCTCTATAGCTCCCATTTTTTCTTAGTAGTTCTCTGGCTTAAAGAAGGTTGAAATATATCAGAATAGGATCTTTGTAGAACACCATTCATTCATTCATTCATTCAACATTTTTGAGCTGCTGCTATGTATGGGCAATGTGGTAAGTAATAGATTTAAACCCTTTTCTCAAGAAGCTTATAGTCGTGCTGGCATAGCACATAGAGGTTATTATGAGTGCCAACTTAAGTAAATTGGTAACAGTTGCAGTGTTAAGAAGGATTCTGAGGCCACGTAAAAACGCACAAAAGTGTTACAACCAATTAACAGCATTTCTAATGGGCATAGTAGGGGAAAGCAGCAACAGTAATGAATGTAAAAGGAAGGTAATATTCCTCAGTCGCAGGGATTAATACAGTCACTGTATTGATATAACACTTAGCTGCTCTAAAATCAACATCTCCAGAATATAATGGCTTAAAAATAATAGAAGTTTATTTTGCACTCACATAAAGTCCAAAATGAATCTTCCTAACTTGCGGTTAGCTCACCTTCAAGTGGTGATTCAGGGGCCCAGGATCCTTCTACATTGTGGCTCTATGATTTTCAACATGTGATTTCCTGATGACTGTGCTCTTCTGTGGGAAGCCAGCAGAAGGGAAAAGGCAGGTGGTACAGACACGCCTGCTTCTCAAGTTCCTTGGTCTGGAAGAGTCACTCATGACTTCTGCTTATATTCCACTGGTGATATTCTGTGACATCACCCAGATGCAAGGGAGACAGGGAAATGTAGTCCTGGCTGAGAAGTGGCTTCCTAGCAACAATGCAACACTGCTCTTGGTGGACAGGAAGCGATCTCTCCTAACAGTGTCATGATTTCTTCCAATCAAGCCTGCTTAGGCTCATTTTTGTCTTTCCTCTAGTGAGCCTGGCCTTTTTTCTTCAGTCTGTATCCCTGTATGTAAGATCTATCTGTATCCACTTTATAAGTAAAGGCAGTTATTTCCAATTCCCTTCTGACTTGCTGTGGAGCAAAAACACAGAGACAGATCACATTATTCACGTTTAGGGCTCTGGCAGGTGTTGTCAGGAAGAGCTGTTTAACACCCAACAGTGTGAACAGCCATAAAGCTCCCCAAGACTTTGCCCCAGGGAGTGTGCAGGGATTTGAGCTTCGCTTCACCAAGCTGCTTACTGGAACTCGGCCTTTACAACTCCATGCTTGAAGCTCTGGGGCTGCTTACATAAACACTCTATTCTAACAGTGCCTGGCAGCCCAATATAAAATTAATTTTACTATATCTTGCAAGCCATATAGACTCTTTATTGTGGAGGGCAGCATTAGATCTTTTCATAAATACTAGCAGATAATTTTATCTAATTTCATTGACTGGTTAAATGGTGTTTTTTCCTTTCCTTTTTATTTAACCCCTTTTGTTGCTCTTTACGAGGTCCCTCCCAATTCCTCCATCACTCTGTCTATGGAGTACATTGGAGGAAACTCTGGGTGACCAAGTCATTCCTTCTGAGTTCTGTGGAGTCTCTCCCTGGCAGTTGAGTCCAGTTTTTCCTGGAGCAAGAATACTATAAAGCCAGTGTCTGAACTCCTCCTGCATAGATGGTTGAACATGGTCAAAGCCAGGATGGGCCCCCTGTTGGATGTGTGCCTTTCTCCACGTTCTCTTCCCACATCAATCCCCACTCCAGAGGAGAGGCAGAATGACTCAGTGGAAAGAGGAAGGCAAGATTAAGTTTATATGCAAGCTCCTCTTTTGCTCCCTGTGTGACCTCAGCCAACTGACAACCTCTCTGAATCTCGGTTTGCTCCTTGTAAAATGAGGATAGTAATTTTTTCTTTTCCTGGTGTCATGAGGTTGGCATGGAAAAACCTAGTATGGTAACTATGGAAAATCATGACTTCAGGTATCTCTTAGGATACAATGATGCTGCTTCCTGTAACAATCAACCACTAATCTTAGTGCCTTATGCTAATCTAAGCTTATTTCTCACTTACTCCAAGTCCAGTGAGGGTGTTTTTGATGGCACAGCTCTTCAGAATGACAGTCTTCTAGGGCGTGACTTGAGGATCCAGGGTTCTTCTGTCTCTTGACTCTTTCAGGCCCTCTTTTACAGCCTTGGAAGTCTTGTCTGTAGAGAGAGAAAGTGGGTGGAAGAGACTGCAGGAAGTTTTCTGGTCAGGCCTGGATGTAGTGAATATGTCATTTCTACCTATATTCCATTGGCCAGAATCAGTCACAGGCTCCCATCTAGATGCAACAGGTGGAGGTGGGGATATGGGAAATGTAATTTTGCTGTATATCAGATATGAATAGAAGCCTCTACTACGGCAATCAGTAAAAGTGAATGCTTCTCCCCTTCTGTCTCTGAACTCCATTCTCCCTGGAGTCAAGACACAAACTTTGGGTACCTCCCCAGATGCCCTCGCCTGCCTCCTGCCACTTGCTTTCTCTTGGTCAGTGCTCTAGTGTACTGGGGGGGACCTCCCTTCTCTTTCAGACTGGCACATGACACTGCATCCTGGGAAGAGGGATGGATCTCTGGTGGCCAGATGATGTAACCTGGAAGCGCTAAATCTTGACCAATGAGAAACATGAGAAAGAACTGAGCAGATAAATCTACTTCTTTCTTTCTCCCAGGGACTGCCCCAGTGTGCAGTCCCTTCTGGTGGGGGGAAAAGAGGGGCAGTCTGCTATGTCACTTTGTGGTGGTGCATGACAAAGTGGTTGACAATGCACAAAAGCACCATGCTGCACATTTTCCTTGCACCTCCCCCTCCCCACCCTGGGCTTGTACATCCTGCATAAACTGGCATCTTAATCCTTGCTGTGGACTCTGCTTGCTAGGCGACCCGAGCTAAAGATGCTGCCCTTCCATTCCGTTCTTCTCTTCATTAATTCATTCCAGACCTCATCCCAGTGCCTCTTCCTTTTTACTTCCTTTTTCCTTAAGGAAGCCTCGCCCATCAGAGCCTCTAGGTGTACTTTTGTAATGTCCCGTACCTTAACTTCCATAGCACTTGCTGTCATCTGTAATTATCCAATGGTGTGAATATTTGAATGTTACCTGTTTTCCTGAAGCTCTAAGCTCTTTGATGCATAAAATGACATGAGTCTGTTTTCCTGTCCACTCTGTTCCCAGCACCAACTACAGTTCCTGGCACACGGTAGGACTTTGAGAAAGACTTACTGAATATCTACAGCTTCCTCTCTCTGGGTCTCATTTTCTCTTCTAACTGGTGGTCAAGCAGCACAGGCAAACCCTAAGGGCCTCCCCTTACCTGATTAGACATGAATTAATCTGTAGATATGGTGTATTTTCCTCTACATGGTCCTTTTCCTGAGGTATTTGCCCTTCTAGCCTGACCATGAGGGGTATTGGGGGCCAGATGTCAAAGGCTCCCATAGTCACAACACACATGAATCTTCTTTCTCTGCCTTAGATGAAAGGACAGAATTGTGATGAGCATGTTTGACCAGAACATCACATGCTTTTTAGGCATAGGGTATGTGTGTGGAGAGGAGGAGATGAGACGGAATTTACTAATTCTTAGAAATTCAAGATAGGAATTCTCATGCTGGGAAATTAGATAATACCTGAGGTATCAGGGTCTTTAAGACAAGGCAGGTAGTGGCAGATGACACTGTTCATTTGGATTCCAAAGATGTTCACAGTCCCTCCTTGTAGCCCCAGCGCGCTGTAGGCGAGTTAGCAATTACTGCCCTTGTGCTATAGGTAAAAGAGGACAAGAAGGAAGGACGTGTCAAAAGTCACTCTCAGGCCTGTGCTCTTCCTGTTGCATGATCCTATGCAGGAATGGTAGCCTGGGAGCCATAATGTGGACTGAGGCTCGGGGCTTCCAACAGCGTTTGGCCAAAGCTTCCCACAATCTTTCAGAACACTGGCTAAGACCTTTCAGGACCCCCGTCTTGGGTGACTTCCTAGTGGAACAGATCTCTCTTGTTGGCAGCCGGATTCTTAGCAGCCACTGCAGTACCTGGAACACAGTAGGGGACTTAAGGTATTTTTAAGTGTATATGACTAACATTACCATTCTCTCTTCTCACCTGCCTGCTTAGGAGACCACTTGTGTGGGGGCTGTCTCCATATGTGTGATTCAATACTTAGAGGTATAGTAATAATAACAGTACTACTACTACTAATAAATCACACTTATTGAGCACCTGCTGTTTGCCAAAACCTCTGCTGGATATTTCATAGTTATTTATTGGCTTCTGTATTCTTCCCAGTTGCCCATTTGCTTAGGGCCATAGCTAATGAGCAGAAAAGCTGGGATTCAAACCCAGTTTAGTCTGACTGCCAAACCCATTCTACTATTTTTTACTCCAAAATGCTGCCTCCATTCAAGCTCCTGACTGATCCAACAGCAGCACAAGCCATCACACATGCCATGATATCATACGGAATGGTCCAGAGAAGTTGTTGCCAGCCTGCCTATGTTTTTTTAGGCGGTGTCTGTCTGGGGGGTCTCTGGCTTCCTCACAGAGCTGTGCTAACCCTCCTTCACTGTGTGGATCAGGCTGCAAGATGGACATGCCCCCACCCTCCAAATCAGCCCGTTCCTCCTGAGGCCATTCAGCTGACAGCTGCAGGAGGGACAGCGCCTGCTGAAATCGGGTCCATAATTTCCCTCTGGCAGGAGACTGCAGTCCAACTTTGGAGAGGACAATTAGCATGCTCTCAGCTGGAACAATGGGGAACAGCAACAGATGCTTCTCGTCCCAGGGACGCTCCGAGCCGCAGCCTCCTGCTAATGGGAGGCTTTCTTCTTCTCTGCCGAGGAAACCTGGCAGCCGTGCCAGCAGCCCAGTGCGGATGGGGGGTGGGGGTGGCTGCGGAGCTCATCGGAGAGCAGCATTATCAGAGCAAACCAAGGGTGCAAAGGCCTGCAGGAGTCCAGTCACCACCTTCCTCAGATGGCTGGCGTAACACCCCATCTTCCTCCTGGCCGAGGAAGTGGCCAGAGCCCTTTCTGCTCTGAACCAGGGTTTTGGCAAACTCAGAAAATATTGCCAAATGATTACATGCAAGAAATCCAGAGTTGACTGATGTGGGTTTGAACCCCAGCATTGCCAGTTTATTAGCTGTTGCCCTTGGAAAAATCCTTAACTTCTTAAGCCTCAGTTTCCCCACTTCTAAAATGAAGAAATAATAGTACGTAGTACAGATTTATTTTGAGAGATGAAATAAAATAATATATGAAAACTCTTGCCTTACAGTGAAAGTATTGAAAATTGCCTTTAGAATTAAGCTTCATGTAAAAGGAACTGTGTATCATAGTCACTTATATCTCTGTGGACTAATGCAAAGTATGTGTTCAATAAATACACAACCAGACTTAGAGCCATTTAGAGGTAGGGGAACTTTTAGAAATCCTCTAGCTGAGTGATGTTCAGATGTTTACTTGGAGGTGTTTGAATGGATCTGAAAACATTCTTCTGGGTATTTGTTAACCATATAGTAGGAATTTAAAAAATTCACTCCTGGGATAATAAAATGTATTTTAGCCTATTGGTGGCCCCAAACATGTTAAGTGGTGTGCCAGGTTAACTCACTTTTCTGAAGACGGAATAAGAGTTAATTTGCCATCTTGGTTAAACTGGAGATTTTGAGACTGTAAAATGAACACTTACTATTTGAAAGTGCTTGTCTGTGAAAATCTTGTTTTGCAATAAAAACAAAAATCAAAAACAAATTACATGATTATAGCAGATGTAAAGTTGCCTCTTTCTTCTGTTACTCCAGATTTCAGTATTTGGTTTACACCAGATCATATGATTGTTCACATTTATATAAGTAAATGCTATGCATTTGAATATATAATATATATAGATACTAATTAAGTTCTACTTTTATATTTTTTATATGTTGTAGTTTCTTGTAATATGCCACTGCTTAAAGTAAAGGCTGAGTACTACTGATTTTCTTCATCCTCTTGATTTTGAAGATGCGATCCCAGGCACAGAGAGGAAAGAAGTTTGCCCGAGAGTCATGGGTGCAGAATAGGGACCAGTGACCAGGACACTCCTCCACTTCTCTTTCTCTGGACATCCTCCTCCTTTTCCCTTTGTAGAATCAGTGTCACCAGTTTATCTCTGACCTTCAGGATGAAAACCAGAGAGACCACAGCAACATCCAGATTCTCTATAAAATCCACTGACCTAGCTTAGTGCTGTTAGTTTTTGAGGATTCTGACCATGTCGTGTCCCATGGGAATGTTTTGACCCTGTAACAGCACAAAAAGTCCTGGATGTGGTGACCCAATGTCAGACTACTGCTTAGGCCTTCTGACTTCCAGAACCAGATTTCAGGGGCCCATAAGCCTCCGAGGTTCAGTGAATAGTAATGAATTTCTTCCTGTCTTCTCTTTTCCCTCTGTCCCTCCTTACTTCCTCCCTCTCTACCTTCCCTCCCTTCTCTTCCTACTTCCCTCCTTCCCTCCCTCTTTTCTTTCTTCCTTCCAAAGATTCTTGTCCTTAAGTTGCTCACATTCTAAAGAGGGAGATGTATAATAAACACATAAACACATACATAAATAAGTCATCATTGTAACTGTATAAATATATTACAAATGATGAAGATGCCCATACCTGCTTCAGCTGGGCATTTCCCTCTTTTGATTCCCCTTACAGCAGGAAGAGGGTCCCCCAGAGTGGCTCAGTGGTGCCACTTGCATCTTCAAAGGGCAGAAGAGCACTCGACCAACAGGGACCTGTTACTTCTTAATGCCTCAGTGTGAAAGAGCAGAGGCCTCAGCTCCGTCTAAGGAGCAGCTTTAGGTGCTTTAACTCCCCACGTGAACCTGGGTTCGTGGCCTGTTGTCTTCAAAGCCTGCTTTCAGGACTCCGCTATGGCAGGCTTTCTGAGGAATTCTGACTTTGTCTCGGGACAACCTTTTGTGTGAGGTTGAGGTGTCCACAGCTGCGAGAGTGGAGGTGCATCTTTGCTGGATCTCACTGCAGGTAGAAAGGACCCACCTGACAGCTGAGCAGGGCCACTGACAGCTGTCTGGAGACCTCTGGCACCAAGTCTCAGCTTCTTGTGAGTTGGGGGTAAGTGGGCAGCTGCTCGGGAACCCTCCAGCAGAAACCACCTTGTGGCCACCCTGAGATGTCACATTGGTTCTCTGAACCACATGAAGGAAATGGCTGCCTGGTCACTTACCCACATATGTAACAAGGTCCTAGGGATGCAACAGTGAACATAACAGACAAGGTCCCTCTCCTCATGGAACTTGCTCGTTAATGGGGGAAGAAAGGTGAATAAGAAAATAATTGTGATGATCGGTTTCATGCATCAGCTTCCCTAGGCTATGGTACCCTGTTATTGAATTAAACATTAATCTAGGTGTCACTCTGAAGATAGTCTGTAGATGTAGTTAGCATCTGCAGTCAGTTGGCTTTATGTAAAGGAGATTATTCTTGACTATACGGGTGGGTCTCATCCAATGAGTTGAAAGGCCTTAATAGCAAAACTGAGTTTCCTTGAGGAAGAGGAAAATCTGCCTGTGGACTGTAGCGTCAGCCTCTGCTCAAGCATTTCCAGCCTCCTGGCCTGCCCTACAGACTTTGGATTTGCCAGTCCCCACAATCTCATGAGCCAATTCCTTGAAATAAATTCCTACTATATGTACATATATGTACCTATATATATAAATATGTATATTCATGCACACATATATAACACTAAACATACATATATATGTGTATACATATGTATCTATATATGTATGTGTCACCCACGGTTCTATTTCTTTGATTGAACCAGTCAACAGTATCAAGACATATTCAGATGGTGTTGAGACTTATAAAGGGAATGAAAAGGGTGGTGTGAAATAAGGCGATGAGAGGGGACTGCTTTGGGTAGAGCTACAGGGAAGCCTATCTGAGAAAAGAATATTTGATTTAGGACCTGAAAGTTGACAAAGAAGCAGCCAGGTGGAGATCAGGCGAGAAGAGCACCAAGACAGTAAATCAGCTGGTGCTGGTGTGGGCAGGACTGGGAGAGCTGCTCCTCCAGTGAGGCTGGAGAAAGAGACAAGGGAAAGGAGCACACAGGGGCCAGATCAGGAGAAAGCCAAGGAGGCCATGGACAAGCATGTAGAAGCCATTTTAATGCACATGGTAGTCACGGAGGCTTTCAAGCAGGGGTCTTAGGAAAACCATTGGGCCTCAGTATTTTGAGTTGTCAAAGGGAGATTTTCATTCCCCACCAGGCTCTTTCACAGACTGGCTGGGAGCATCAGATGCAACACAGTGAATAAAAATGTTTTCAGAAGCAGTGTGTCTGCCCGAGGGTAAGAGAAGACCTTTATTAAGCAGGGCACATGAACCACAGTTGTGGAGGTAGGAACTCAACTCTTCTTGGATTAAATGTAAACCTACCATAAGGTGTCATATGCTCTGGCTCCTCAGGGTCTGTCCAGGTTTGGATCTCCATGTGCCTTAGATTTCCCAGCTACACTGAGAATGGCATTTTACAGCTTTATTCAGAAAGCCCCTCTCTGAATAGTCCCCCAGACTGACAACCGCTTATTTTCTAGAGGAGTCCTTTCTGCTTCCAGTCTATGGAGATCAAAAACTTGGCCTCTGCCCACCTCCCAATCAAGACAAAGCAAGCAAGAGTGGCTCTCACACTCCAGTCTGCACATCATCAGCCCTCAGAAAGCTATAACCTGGCCTCAGTGAGATGGAAGTATTAGACAGGACATGTTTGGGGGCAAAGGAGTAAATATAATAGGGATATTATTGCAGCAGATAATGTAAAAGTCCATGGGTGTTTCTACATTAAGTTATAGTTGGATCCAGAAGAGCGAATCAGTGCTGTCAGGAATGCGGCTCTCTCTACCACGCCTCATTTTCCTGTTGTGTTTGGCTCCATTTTCAGACATCTCTTCCTTTGCAGTAGCAACATGACCACCAGTAGTTTCAGCAACTCTAAGGGAAAGAGAGCGCCCCGTCCCCAGTAACTACTGACCATCCCACATTTGACTTGGGCCTTTTGTCCATCCATGTATTTGCCATCCATTGGCAAGATTTCCCCTAAGGGGACTGGAAGATTCTTCATCCAGCCCTTGGACCTTCGGTCTATTGAACATTCCTTCACACTCTTTGTAGGTGTAGCCTGTGCATCACCCCTATTCCATCCCAATACATTGAAGGATATTTCAAGAATCCGTTGTTGACTTAGGAGACTTGAGAACAATAATGAAGGACTGTGTGACATAACACAGAGGTGGCTCCCAGCCAAGGAGTACTGAAGAAGCAGAGCTCAACGGGGCCACTGCAATTTCTTCAGGGTAGTTTCCTTTTGCTCCCATACATGCATGAAGAGAGCAGAGGGAAGAGGCTTTCACCATATCGCTGACTTTTTCTTTCTAAGAATCCCCAATGCCCAGAGGAATCACAACAGTCAAAAAAGTAGAACCTCGAAGGACCTTGAGCAAATCCTTCCTGTGTGTGGGATACATTTAAATTTGAGCCACAAGAGTTGCATTGCTTTTCATTTGTTAATCTTTATTTTATTTTATCAATATACAATGTGGTTGATTATTGTAGCCCATTACCCAAACCTCCCTGCCCCCTCCCTCCCCCTCCCTCCCCCAAACCTCGTATCTGTTCACTTGTCGTAACAACTTCAAGGAATTTTGATTGTTGTGTCTTCTTACCTACCCACCCCCTGCAGTTTATTTGTGTATTTATTTATTTATTTATTTATTTTTAGCTCCCACAGATACGTGAGAACATGTGGTATTTCTCTTTCTGTGCCTGACTTATTTCACTTAATATAATTTTCTCTAGGTCCATCCATGTTGTTGCGAATGGCAGTATTTCATTCTTTTTTTATAGCAGAGTAGTATTCCATTGTGTAGATATACTACATCCAACAACCTCAGAATATTCATTCTTCTCATCCGCACATGGATCATTCTCCGGGATAGATCACATGTTAGGTCACAAATCAAGTCTCGACAAATTCAAAAAACTTGGAATTATCACATGTATTTTTTTCAGATCACAATGGATTAAAATTAGAAATCAATAACAAACGAAATTCTGTTCATGTGTTTTAATGTTAGAAATTATGTGTGCCATGTATAACAAAAGAAAGCCTTTATATATAAAAGTAATCATCTTAAAAATAAACGTCTAGTGCCTCTTTAAAATCCCTTCTTTTCAATCTTGATCTCCTCTCACTGACACTGAGGAAGTCACTGTTAACCAGTTTGGGATGTAAACTTCCAAGTCTTCTTCTAAATATTTGCATATAGAGAAATAGTGTACCCCTGGAAAATAAATAGTATTATTTGATGATCAATTGGTTTAAGATATAGAGTGTTCAGGGTATATATTACTCTAAATTTTTTTCCCCCCACCTAGCCTTGTGTCTTAAAGAAGATCCCACGTTGACAAATGGAGATTCACTTTATTATTTGAACTGTCGTGTATGTATCATGGTTTATTAACTATTCTTGTGTTGATGGACACAACTTGTTATCCATTTTTTGTCTATTACAAGCTATGCTACAATGAAAATCTTGTACATGCTTTTATGCACAAGTATTTTTCCAGGATAGACATTGAGAAGTTAATTCCTGAAATATGGGGTAAGCCCATTATTCATATTAAAAGATATGTTCAAATTAATCACCTTTTGACATGACTCTACCAACTGCTACTACTGCCAGCTTATCAATTCTTTAAAGAATCATTTTCTCTCTATGTAGGCCAGTGTGAGTTTTCAGACTCTATTTTCCTTATTTGTTCTCCTATCCAGTTATTTCCAGTCTTGGCATCTGTGTCGATAGCACCAAAAGTACACGTTGGGTTTGCTGAGCAAACAAAGGTAATTGATTGGAGAAGTAACCAGCAGCCTGGCTTCCATTGCACAGATATTCCGGAGAATGCTTTTCCTGTTGTCTGTTTTCTGATGTGGTCAAGGCTGCTGAAAATCAAGCAGCTCTGGGCTGAGCTTGGAAATATCTTTGTTATAAAGGTATTTGGCTTAAAATACATTTCTGCTTCTATATTAGGTGGACATTTATCCCTTGTGTAACTTCCTGCATATTTATTTTTCTATGGTATTCTAGATTTAAAAGAATAAAATAGTAATAATGTTCTAAAAAACAATTAAAAAGAATTCAAACCATGCTGCAATTAGCATGGGAAAATGGAAATAGAGGTATTGATTTTCACAGCCCACCATAGAATAGGTCCACTCTGCAGGTATTTCTTCTCCACACAAACACTCGGTTGCTGCTCCATTTTCAGCTGTAAAGAAACCACAAATAATCTGGCTCAATAAGCAGGCACATTGAAGAACAGATCTAAGAGCATCTTACATTTGATTTCTGGTACGCATTTTCCTGTTAACTTTTAACACATGTAGCCCGCAGGCATGCTGAAGAACCCATGATCGCTCAGAGAAACGTGTAAAGATTTGAGAACGTGCACAATTTTCACTGTATGTGTTGTCAGTGAGTAACTATTCCAAAGGTACTTTTCTCACCACTTGACTGTAAAAAAATCTTTAATGCGGTGGCGCTCTGACAAAGTTACACATTTAATGAACACACCACCCTAAGGAATATTTCTTCAAAATTTGATAACTGCTTCACTGGCATTCCAAGACATACTACCTAGAGATTGTGAGACTAGTTGGAAATAATTCTATAGTTGATCTAGTTATATAGAGGAAATCTCCAACAGTCTGTTCTACCTTATTTCAACATTTATTTGAGTATGGGCATGGATGGAGTTTAACCTCCATAGTAGAAAAAATTTTTGGTAACCAAGCAATCAATATAAACAAAGATTCATTGAGAATATTTATATAATTCTGCTTATTTTTTTCTAACCCTCTACATAATTTGCTGTATGTCTTTCTCATTTGAATAGATCCTTCTATTGCACATTATAATTATAAGCCTTGTAATCTGGTTCCTTAGTTAGTTAAGGAACTCGTTTTCTAAGGCTTTTATACTTTCTAAGTGCAAAAGACAGAAAAAGAGTTCTTTAAGGAGAAAAACCCTGTCTTTAACTTCTTTAATTACCCCCATGAATCTCACTGTGGGGTTTGGGGTTTAACAGGTACTGAAGAAATATTGGCTAGAATAAAAGACACTTCAGAAATTCTCATTTACCAATAAAAATAAAGATACTAACTAGAAAATATTCTTATGGATTTATTAAGCAATTCCCCAAAAGTATCTGTGAATGTTTTTAAAGCTAATTTAGAGTTATTTCCTATGCTTGAAGGTATTACCATGAATTAACCTAAAAGTTACAACAGTAATAAGAGTGATTTAAAATGAAGATGGTGATGAAGGTTCACAATACTATTCCAAACACTTAGTAATAATAGATATATTGGTTAGGGTCCCTTCAGCTGCAAGTAACAGAAAAATTGCAGCAAAAAGTAACTCAAAGAACATGCAAATTTCTTATAACCAATTACAGATGTGAATGAAGGAGGTGAATTCTGGGTTGACCAATTCAGTGTCTGAACAACATCAGAGTCTGAATTATTCTCATTTGTTACTCTGCTCTCCTCAGTATGTTGGCTTTGTCTTCAGGTTCACTGCCTCATGGTCACAAAATAGCTGCTTCTACACCTCACATCCACTTACACCAACATTCCTACATAGAACATAAGACTGTTTTTTCTTCTTAAACTTCTTTTTTAAAAGAGATGAAACCTTTCCCAGAAACCCTCCCTAGATTTCTCCTCCCGTCTCACTGGCTAGAATGTATCACATGACCAAATTTGAACCAATCACTATTCTTGCCCACATTTGGGGGTGGATCTAGATTCCCCTAAAGAACTTGGCTCTAAAGAGGAGGGTGGTACAGGCCTGAGGCTCTACTATAAAGTACATTAAAGAAGCAGCAGCTTATTACCTGCTGTAGTATGTGCAATTAAAATAAGGAAATGGAAAAGTCATAACTATTTGCTTAAACAAGATCCTCATGTCCACATACTAGGAACAGAACAGAAGCATAGAGACATGGGTGGCTGCATGCACTGGTCTGCTAGGTATTAATTTTGACTTCTATGAAGTTTCTCATGTGAAATTGAGAACTAAGCCAGTTTCACTTTTAGAATTAGGGACTCAGATAGGATCCCCTTTCCTGTAAAAGGAGGCTGAAAAAGAAATGTAATGTCTGCTTCTGGGGCTGTGGACTCCAAAAGTTGATTATCTAGAAAAATGAAGTGTCCCAGGCCGAGACCAGCTGAACCCATGACTGGGTCTGTAAAATCATCAATATCCTTTGGCCAAGAACCCTCACTAAGTGTGGCATGGTGTCCCAACTGTTACCAGTGTTGGACTGTTTGTTAATGGTACGTGCCTAAATGAAAAACTTTATAGTAAGCTTTTGTAACTTTTATAGCAATTTATACAGCTAAGACATCCAAACAAGAGGCCATTTTTCTTAGTAATTCATTTTTATTAAATTTTACAAAAGTATCAGTCCTTCAAGGACAGGAAACCAAACTTCTCTGTTATCACAGATTATTTAGGAGCACTGCCCTTAGCCACCAGTGTAAGACATGTGCTGGGAGCCTAAGGGTTCTGGGAACCTGGAGAGAGATAAATACAATATCTGGTCAGGAAGAGAGACTCACAGACTGAGGTAAACACAAAAAATTAAGAGATTGCCACTCAAAATTAGCCTGCAGACAAAAACCTGAAATGCATATGGAAAATGATTAGCTAACAAAGTCAGTATTTCAAAAGGGAATTTATTCAAGGTAAGATTAATAAAAAAGAAAAATGCCTAAAAATGACTTTAAAATAAGTATACATAAAATTGTTAATGTGATAAAAATAAACATACTATCCATATAAGAAATAAAATATAATTATGAGATAAACAGGCAGAAATAAAATAAGAAAGGGAGATATGTGAAAGAAACAATTGGACTTACTGAAAATAAATCATTTCCATAGGTAGGTTAATCTTTGATTGGAAACAATCATTAAAAAAACCCCAATGGCATAGAATTGGGGAATTCACCAAGCACACAACACAAAGTGATACAAAGATGAAAAATATAAAACAGCAGTTAAACAACAAGATACACGGAGAAGCTTCAAAAGACTTAGAAAATTAGTTGCAAAAGGGGAAAAAATAGGTGCATACTGTAAAGATGCAGTATTTGAAAAGATGATGGCTGAGAATTTTCTAAATTTGAAGAAAGAGCTTAGTTCTCAGAGTAGTCTCCTTAAAGTGCTGCAAGAACTGATAAAATCATAGAGTGGTATCTTCAAAGGGCCGAGGAAAATAATGGAGCATCCAGATTCTTATATCTAACTAAGTTATCTTTAAAGAGTGAGAAGAAAATTAAATATTTCTAGGCTTACAGTTTTCACAGACCTTACTAAAAAAGAACTGCCGAAAGACGTATGTCAACAGAGGAACGTAAGTCCTGCAGGAAGGAGCAAACATAAAACGTAATATAAAAAATTGGTTTAAAAAATGTTGATTGCTGTCATGAAACATTATTTGTATTCTAATATTCCATCCTTTTAAAACTGGAGTTAAAATTTTAGACAGTCATGAAAAAGAAGCCAGGAGAGGAGGGAGACAGAATATACTGATCATGGAGGTTGTTGGCTACAGTGGAAGGAAAATAGAGCCAGAGTAACCTCCAGTTTTGTTAGAAAATAGGAGAGTTACACATGGATGCTAAACATAGAAGGGAAGCCATTCTTTACTTAAAAAAGTAAAAAGCCATTGATAAATTTGAAACTAGCTGAGGAAATTTTTAAAAAAAGAGAGAACAAAGAAAACCTTAATTTAATAATGTAACAGAAAACAAGAAAGTAGAAAGGGGGAGGAAATGAAAAGTAAAGAAAGTGAATTGTCAATATAAAACAACAAAAAATTGATGGGAATTACTCCAAATGCATTATTAATCATAATAGATTAAGCCCACCTATTAAAGGGCAGCAACCATTGAATTGGATTAAAAAACATGCTAATCCTCCCTCCCCATTCTCCAACTCTAGTAGACTTAGTTCTGTTCTCTCCTGTTGGAAGTTCAATGAATTATTGTGATTGTTCTTTCTTTCTTTTTATTAAAAAAATATATTATTTTATTTTATTTTTTCCCACTTATAAGTGAGGACTTGTAGTATTTCTCTTTCTGTGCCTGGCTTATTTCACTTAACAGAATTTTCTCTAAGTTCATCCATGTTGCTGTGAATGGCAGAATTTCATTCTTTTATTTTAATGGCAGAGTAGTATTCCATATGTGTGTGTGTGTGTGTGTGTGTGTGTACCACATTTTCCTGATCCAGTCGTTCATCGATAGATATCTAGGTGCGTTACAACTCTTGGAGAAACTGGTATAAAAATGATTATGTTGTGTAATGGTAAATATACTAATGATCCTGATTGGAGCATCAGTTATTGCACACAGGTATGGATATTCAGTAGTGTACCCTACAGATAAGTGCGATTAGTTTCAATTTTAAAAAGCATAAATAAAATTTTAAAAACATACACAAGTCAAAATAAAATTACAGAAATGTTAAAAATCAAGCAAAGAAAAAAATGCCTGGCAAATAAAACTAAAGCTGATGCAATAATAGTACTATCAGACAATATAGAACGGAAGACAAAATGTCTTAATAAGGATAATGATGAAAAGAACAATCCAATAATGTGATATGAGAGTCAAGCACATATAACAATATGTCATTTATTATTTAAAAAATTGGAAAAACACAGAATAGACTGAAAGAATGTTACTGCCTATATATAACAATTGTTAACATTTGGAAATATGTAACTGGAATTTTTGGATGCACATTTATGTAATATATGTGCTTCTTTATCAATAAACATATTTCCATATCAAATCATCTGCATGTACACATAATTAATGTTTACAAAGTATACTACTTTGTAAATGTATATATTATAATACATTTAACCAACCTCCTATTATTAGATATTTAGACTTCTTCAAAGTTTTCCCTATTTTGAACAATTCAATAAATATCATATGCAGACAACATTTTCACTTTTCCTAAGTGTAAATACATAAAAAGGCATGCCCATTATAATGCCTCTGAGACATATCACTACATAATCAATGTGAACTTGTCCCACCGGTGTGTAACAGTGTTTATCGTGTTATGCACTCACCCTTCTTAATGAGCGTAAATTAATTTTTTTCAGCCACTATAAACAAAACAATATATGATTACTATAAATAATTTCACACAGTTTAGGGAGATAAAAAGAGAAAGTAACAAACATCCATAACCTACCACCAGATATAAGAACTAATAAAATTCTGGCATGACTTCCTAGAATATTTTTGCTTTTACAAATTGAGATTGTACTAGCTTTTCCATTTTAAAATTAAAGTATAATTAACCTACAGAAAAAAATCATCATTTTTAGTGTCATGTTCTCTATATTTTTATAAATATGTATATAGTCAAGAAATCACCACCACAGTCAAGATATAGAACAGTCCCATCATCTAGACGTTCTCCCGTGCTCCTCTGTAGTCAATTCCTCTCCTCACCCCCACCCGTTTTCTGTGCCTATAGTTTTGCTTTCTTCAGAATGTCACATAAATAAAAATCATACAGCATATGATACCTTTGAATATCACATAAATAAAAATCATACAGCATATGATACCTTTGGAGCTCTGGCTTCTTTCACTTAGTATAAAGCATCTGAATTCATCTTTGTGTGTTTATCAGTAGTTTGCTCTTTTTTATTATGGTATTATATGTATATATTTCTTTTAAATCTTTGCTAATTGCATGGGTTAGAAAAAAGGGTATATCATTCATTTGATTATTAGTGCAATGAAATATGTCTTTATATGTTTATGGGCCATGAGAATTCCTTCTGGAGTGAATCACAGTCTTCCTTTAAAAGACATCACGAGTTGGGTTTTTCTCACCATCCTGCCCATCAGTGATGTGGTTTTACTGTCTAGTATTTGGAGGCTTAATTGGCCAAGAAATCTAGTCTCTGCTCTAGTTTATAATGGCACCGTCTGTGTGTAATCGAGAGTTGAGATACAGCGCTCTAACAGATGAGCATTAAACCAGGGCCTTAAATATCATGTTGGTGGAGGCAGAAGGGAGAAGATTCCAATCTTTTCCACCTAAGCAGTAAGAAGAGGGGAAGCTGGAAAACTGAAGGCTCACTTGGAAGGCATCCTCTGCCTCTTGCCTTGTTCTCATAGTGAGAATTGTTTCTCCCTAGTCAGCCCAGAACCAATACAATGAATAGTAATAGCTTGTATCAATGAACATTTTGGAGGCTGCTTTCAGGCTAACAAACCAGGCTGCCCCTCTTCCCCCAGGCAAAGTCCATACACCCGCCAGGCTGCAGAAAAGGGTCAGTCTTCCAGAAGATTCAGCCATCTTTTGCTAGGGAGACTACACATCCTTGTGGTTAAGGGGGAGAGCTTCAAAATCAGCTGGTTGTGGATTCAAATGCTGACTCTGACAGTAGCCTGTGAGACCAGGTACAAATTGGTTAACTTCCTGAAACCTCATTTTCTCAGTTGCCCAAGAGAATAATAATAGTTCTTACTTCCTTAAGAAGTCAATGAGATGAGGTGTGTAAAACATCTAGTGCACTACTTGACACATGTTGAGGACTGTTACATCCAATGTTTGATAGCTTAGAGTAAGAGCGACCATCCTGTAGGTGGATCCAGGGCTCAGAAGTTTCATTCTCTCTCTTTCTTCCCAACAAGAGCCAAGCAGAGAGGAGAGCACAAGGAACTGGTTGAGCCCTAATCAGAATAAGCAAGTTCAGTACTGTCTTTGGAAAAATTTCATGTCTTCAAGCTCACTTCTCCAGACTCTGAGCAGTGTTCCATGGGCACCAAGCCTTGGTCTCAGCTCAGCAAATCTCTGCTGAAGTGTTATCCCAACATGGTTTAGGTGCTGTTGCCCTTTCCAATAAGGAGTCTGCTCTGTAGACCCAGAACCTGGAGCAGAGAAACCAAATCACATATTAAATATGAAGCACAATAGGTCTCTTGGCATGCATCCTTGCTTTTACTTGTAAGAGGCAGAGTGTGCTATATTTGAGAGAGCGTAAGATTTGGGGTCTGAAGGACCAGGGTTAATTACTGCCCTTGAGCCTTAAGTTTCTCACCTCTACCCTCACAAGACTGTGATAAGGATTAAATAGGAAAAAGTCAGCCACTAACATTTAGTTCTCTCCTTTCTCTCTTCTCTAATTCTTCATCATTTTGGCACTCAGTCACATCATGGGTCTTAGAATCCAGCATCTCTCTTCTTTCTCTACTAGTATGTTTGCCTGTTCTGTGACCACAGTTGCTAGCTTGATGCAGACTCTTGAGGATCTGGTGCATACATGCAACTGACCCTCCATCCTTGCTGGAACGACTAAGGGCTATCTTGCTGCTGACTTTTGCTGATTGCTCCTAGAGGTAATGACTCTCACTAGAGATGTCAGCCTGCAAGGGACCTTCCCAAACAATGCTGTCCATCTCCAAATCCCCTACCCTCATGGGCTCCTCCAGCCCTCACTGGGAGCAGGGTTGCTACACAGAGCCAGCCAAGTAAATCTCCAACACCCTGTCTAGCATGGGGCTCAAATGCTGGGGGCATCTTTTATTCTTACCAAGATGTTGCCCTTTCTTTGGGGCAGACAGGCCTTGGTGGTATCAGTCTATTTTTCCTGGATCTCCTATTGATACTCAAGGCACCATCTTCAAAAGCAGTATGTGCTTTTGTGTGGTAGAGAACCAGGAGGGGTCCAATTTTGCCATCAATCATATTTAATAGCATATGCTATTAATGTAATTTTGTTATTGAAGATTCCTAAATCTATTCAGTGGCTTGCACAAGACAATTATGGTTTTTCAAAAGTACATGCATGCAATCAGATATCACCTTTAATTAGAGCTGTAGCAATTAAATATGGTCATTATGAAAGTAATATTATAAAATACTCATTAAATAACAGTTGATGTGGCATTTCTTTGATTTAAAGGAAAGTGACATTGGAATCAAACAATGAGAATTCTTATTAATTATTTGGTGTCTTATAAAAGATTGTCTGCTAAGAGGATGATGTGAAAAGGTGTGGGGAAGGAAGCTTTTGACAATTTGAACAGCTTTCCTCTGCCTCAGAGCCAAGCACAGCTCTGCACTCATATGGCTCAGAGTTTTAAGATCTACTCATTGCCCAGAGCAAGGCTGTTTGAGTTCAGGTTTTGGATCTGATTAACAACAAGACCTCTGAACTCCACACAGCCTCCCTCCAAAGTGAGGACAGGAGCTTGAGACACATTCGCAGCAAGTCCCCATTGTGAAATCCACATCTCTTTCATGGCGTGTTTTGCTTTTAGATTTTGAAAAACAATTAATGTGAGCTCAATACTGAAAATGCTTCCTCAGCGGAAGTTTGTAGGTGGTGAGGACAGGTTGGGGGAGAAACACCCCCAAGTTCAACAGCAGCCTAATCATATTTAGATGTAAAGAGGCAAATTTACTGAGCTCTCACCAAACATCAGGATGGCTTGATTAATTTTTTTAGAAATAAAAAACTAAAACAGAAGTACGTAAAGTAGGCTAAATAAATAAAATTTCTTCTTTCCCAAATCTGATTTAGTGATGCTTTGTGTTTTGATGTAACTAAAAAGTGGACAGATTTTTTCTTCCTTGGAAAAACTAATGGTCTCAGTTTATGTTCCTTTATTGTATGTTCTCTGGTCATTTTGTGACTTGTCATTTAAGAGCTGGGGAAAGAGGCTGCTTTGTATCAGGAGGTCTCAACTGGTTCCCCAGCCTCGTTGCTACAAACATATTGGTTCGGAAAGGATATAGAAAGGAACTACAGAAGGTGAATAACGACTCCTCCAACAATTTAGAATGTTTGAAGTTAATTATCCTACTCTGATGACTGGTTGTCTAGACATTTTAAGTATTTATTTTGTGGTGTCCCCTACAGTTCATAATTAAAGACCTAGAGGAAGGCTCCCGGAGGTTTTTACTGGCCAGACCAGAAATTACCCACACAACATACTGTGCATCGGCAAAACACAGGAAGAAGTTGCATTCCTTTTTTTCATGCAGTCTGATCGGAGGCAGCAGCTAGAGTATTGACCGTCTTTGAACCACAATGGCATTAATGAACCTGGCTAAGATCCATAAGGCTCAGTTAAGGATCCTAGCCTGGAACTCAGTTTGTCAATGGTTCCTAAGAGACAAGATGAGAGTGGGACAGATCTGCTGGAATCATGAATTCTCTAATCTTCAGTCCCTTGACATTACCTGTGCCTCAGAGTCAGGGGCACAACAGGACACACTGAGCTGACCTGGGCATTGTAAAATTGTTCATTCATTTGCTTCTTCATTCATTCAACAAGTATTGCTCAGGCTCCCTATGTCAAAAGCATTGGGTTCATATTTTTGAAAGGATCACAGTGACTTGAGTCTGAATCTTGGCTTTGCTACTAATGAGATGTGTGACCTCTGGCAAGTTGCTTAATCTCTCTGGAACTCAGTTTGTTCATTTATTGAGTGAGAACAGTATTTATTCTTGCATGATTATTAGATTAAACAAGATCAGATACATAAAATTCACTGAACACAGTGTCTAGCATGTAGTCAATGCTTTCTCATTGCGGATTTTTAATATTTGCAAGTATTTGATAATATTATAATTGATGTAAAGGCGTTGCAGAGATTGTGGGGTTTCATGCACTTGTGATGGATAAAACATTCAGTTCCGTAGTTCTTTCCTAAGCCCGAGGTCTTCAAGATAGGCTGTGAAAAGTTTTAGCAAGGCCCTCTCTGTTAAACCTTCCCTTTCATCTGGAACAACACAAATGCCCAAATGAAGTGAGATAACATTGAAGAGAAGCCAAACAAGGCGCTAAGTCATTTAGGCAGGGCAAGGTCTCAAGGGGCTAGAAGGACCCAGCTAAGGTTCAGGGAGAAAGCAGCATTTGTGCAACAGTCATCCTCATGTCACTCAGAGACTGCACTGTCCTGGGTTTGCCCTCTGGCTGAGGCTCTCAGCTCCTTCTCCTGGAGTCCCCCAACTTTCAGATTTCAGATGAATACACACTTTCTCTCTCTCTCTCTCTCTCTTTCTCTCTCTCTCTCTCTCTCTCTCTCTCTCTCTCACACACACACACACACACACACATACACACACACACACACACCTCTATCTCTATCTTTGTCTGTCTGTCTGTCTCTCTCATTCAAATACAGAGCTTAAGTGAAGCCTGGGGTGAGTACGCAGTGTATTTAAATTTCAAAATGTGTGTGTGTGTGTGTGTGTGCGCGTGTGTGTGTCGTGTGTGTGTGTGTAAATTCTAGTTTTTTTTTTTTTTTTTTAATTTGGTCACCAGAAACTGCTGTTTTATTCCAGACTCTTCTTTGGGGATCTTCCAGCTTCATGTGTGGCAGTGAAGGCACACAGCTCCAGCACATGCACATTCCAGGGCCATGCTCTCCTTGGTGGCTTCTCTGCACTCCAGAGGATCCCAAGTGTCATGAGGGTAAAGTTAATTGTGAATTTAATTCTTCAAACCCTTCATCCTTTCTTAGAGCCAATACCTGTCTTCCATGCCTCCCTGCATTTAGCTGGAAAACTAAGCCATTTTTGAGAAATTTCTAGAGAAGTAAAAAATGACCACATCATCCTTAAAGACAACCGTTGTGCCACAAAGATCAGTGCTGGTGACAGCTACACTTGCAGGCTGTGTTCTCAGAGCAGCAGTGAGAGGGGAGCCTCTGTTAAAGGAAAGGGCTGTGTCTGGTCTCCAAACCTTAGCACATGGATAGAGAGGGGGCTAGAGATGGACAGACAGACAAGAAGACAATTGAATAGATGACTGAATAAGTGAGAAATTACAGTTCCCTTCTAAACCCAAGAAACTCAACTCATGGACTTTTGTTGGAATTCTTGGAAAAGAGAAGCCATTTTTCACAGGGATTACTAGCTAAAAAGAGGATGTAAATCAGAGTTAACAGGGGCCGCCCCATGGTAGAGGCTGCTTGAGCCAAAAAATGGAGGAAGGAAGAAAAGGAGGGAGAGACAGACAGAGAGAGACCTGAAGACACTGTGTGACCACCTGCTTCCAGTTCTACCAGAGGCCATTACACTTCGGACTCTTCTGCCACATGAACCAATACACTCCCTTTTTTTCCTCAAGGTTATTGATTAATACAATGATAAGAGGTGGACATTTTTCTGATTTTCTTTTGAAAATATAGCAGAAGATGACTAAGAGAAAAAGGAGGGAAACACGTGCTTTTATGGTAGTTCCACAGCGATTGTATTCCACAGTAGTTTAGAAGGGGTTGGAGAGGTAATCACACAATAGTCCTGCTTGTATTAGGATAAGCTGCTTTAAATGAAGTCATTACGCCTGGCTTGACTGAAAGTTATCACAGTGAGGAAGGGGGCAAGTTACCTGGGAAGGGGCAGGGCTGGGGTGCAGACAAGTGGGATTCTGGTTCTTTTTCGTGGGGGAAGGAGAGAGAATATATTTTAATCCTTATTTGAGCAAATAGGTCAGTTGGTATCTTTATTTTTTCTGAGTAACCTCTCTGAAATTAATATCTACCTTTCACTCTGATTTAGATATTGGAAAAATCTCTTCTGGCTAAAAGTTGACTGAGGTTGACTACTAAAAGGCATACCCTCCACCCAAATTATGTTCAAAATATTCCTCCAGGTAGGAAAAAGTAGATTTTTAACAGCTCTGATATTTTCACCTTTGTTTTATCAATACTGCCTCATTTCAGCATGGGGAGGCCAAATGGTTCTCGCTTCATCCCATGAATTAATGATTCTTCAAATCAATTTAATCTGGAGCCTAATAAATTTTCCTAATGACAAATCAATGTCAAAAATAATGAAAGAAGAGGTGATTCAATGTGTGTCCCCCTAGTCTCTACTTCCCTAAGCAGAGATGTATTATCTGAAGGGAAGATTTAGCATTTTCTCTTTCTACAACCATGGCACTTTTCCCTACGTGGGGTGAATCGTCAAAGGCAGGAATACAGATTTCTTTCATCTCCTACAATCAGACACTGGTATCTACGATGTTATCCTTTCTTTGTAAAGTCTGGGCAGAGCATGAGCATCAGGGAAGTAAGTTCTTTGGCATTCCTTTCTCAGGAAAACAAATAAACAAAAGGATGGTGAGTGTGTGTGTGTAATACATGTGTGTTTATGGAAAATTCTTTTTTTTTTTTTTGGTGGCTCACTGGTACAGGGTTCAAATCCCTCCGACTTTGGTATTAACATTATTGCACCCATCCAAATGAGGTAACCGGTTAGCCTTTGGAAAATTTTTTAAATAATGATGAGAGGTTAATAGGTAAAGGTATATAATATATTAATGTAACGGAATATGTCATGGAGAAGATGGCCAGGAAGGGAAATAGGTAATCCCTTGGTTTGTTCCTCCTAGCCTGAGTTATATTGCTACAGACAAGTAAATAATGACACTATTAAACTAGTACATATCCCATCTCTAGTTGTTTGGTTGATAGCCACAAAGAATTAATTGATATACTTGGTAAGAGCATACTATATGTCTGCGATTAAGTCAGGTGTTGACAGTGGTCAAGGAGATTAAGCTTCAACCTTGTGAAACTTGCAACCAAACTTACAGACGCAAATCTATCACATACACAACAATTAGAAGAAAAGGTGTGTGCTGCTGCTGCTGCTGGGGCTGCTGAGTTCAGAGTAGGGTCAGAGGCCAGTGGTGAAGGAAAGTAGAAGGGGAAAAGTCATGGGTAAGAGGCTGAAATGCAGGGCTTGGTAACAGGGTGCTCCACATGGGATGGAGTATGAGATGAGTGAGTTCAAGGCCCTGGCCGATGAGTAGGTGAACTACTTTTCTGGTTCTTCCCCACATTCCAATTGGGAAAAGGGTGCACCCTAGACACTGATTTGCTTTTGGTGGAGCCTCTTCCTTACTGTCTGATGAAAGAATGTTGGGCTGGTAAAGGTATTTTTGACTGTATAAGGTTTTGTTTCAATGTACTCCATTTATGAAAAGCAGTGAAACTATATTCTGTATGCATGTATCTTAATTCTCTAGACTACTTTCAAATTGTATTAAGAGATATGGGATTAGGAAGAACCAGCCTAGATGATCTCAGAAAGATTTCCAGAGAAAGGTCTCTTAGAAGTCTCATAGGCTTGGACTCAGGACTTCTCTTCCAAGGTCATGAAGCACACCTGGTATGTCCACTATAATGGATGTGTTTAATAATACTCGTTGCCCTTCTGGGAGCAAGGTTCAAAACAGCTCAACCTTTCCCCTCTCAGAGATGAACACGATGAAATATTTAAGGCTGAAACTCACCTTTGCCCTTGGTCATTGTTTAGGATGGGGAGGGAGGATAAATCCCAGTCTCAACCTTGGCCATGTTGAGATGCTGATTTTTCAAATTGGATTGAGCTCCCAGGGTGTGGCAACTGGGCTTGGAAGCGGAACCCTCTTATGTAGTGTAACTTATTGGAAAAGGAGGACCAGTTTGTGTGATAACCTTGATGGTTGATTTTCTCTTGGATTGAAATGGTCCAATAATATTGCTGACAACTCTGCTGACTGTTCCTACTAAGAGTGGTAGGCTTGCACAGGTTGGAGGCAAGGTTAGGACACAAATAGGAAATAAAAATCAGGAAAGACCCTCTCAAAAGACTTTCCCTCCACCACCAAATTTTAGAGTTCCATTTTTAACATTCTTATTGCTTTTCAAATAAATACTCAAAATCATGATTTGAAAAAAAAACACATCACATGGCTTTCTCTTTTCTAAGTTAAATTGAATTAAAATTTATTTTTATTTGAGATATTTGAATGTCCCTTGAGGTAAATGTTACTGGGTGAAACGGATTGAGAACTGAAGCTTGTTACTGAATTGAAGGAGGAGCCTTTCTTTGCTGTTGCAAGGTCAATGGCGTTAATTCAGAAACCTCCCTTTTCCCAGAACTGAGCTATTTTGTGAGCTCCATGAGGGAAATGAGACATACCTTATCTCCTTTCAATGACTCCAATGTACAGTTAGCATATGATGTGTTTTGAGAAGTCTTGCAGTGAAGAATTCTAGTTATCCAGTGCATCACACATTATGTGTGATGGGACATGTGTGTTTGGGTAAAACCCCTTCCTGTGGTTCCCTGTAGAGTGCACTCTGGGAAATGTGCCATAAGTTAATGTTTTAATTCTTTGGATCCCACCACACTCATCCCTAGCTCCTTGCACAGTGCTCAGCATAGAGCAGGTATCCACCATATATTCAGGAATCCCTTTTCAAGGTGCTTTAACATTCACATCCTTATTTACCCTTGAAACAGAATGTCATCATCTTATAGACAAGGAAAGTAAGGGACGAAGAAGCCCAGTGACCTGCCCAGGGATCACACAGCTGGAAGTGGTAGAATAAGAGCCCTGATAGATGTCTTCTCACTCCAAAGCGCGTGTGTTCTCTATCCTACCACACCAGAAAGCATCTGGGCAGGAAATGTAAAGTCATTCCAAAGTCAGAGAATGAGGGTCCTGGCCCTAAACTCCTATCCACACCCCCACTCTTTCTGACTGCCCAGCACATATGTCTCCATACCAGGCTTTGTCTTATCTTCCTGCTCAAATCTGTGATCGACACAAGGGATGTCCAACCCCAGCTGAACTTCTGGCTTTCATTCTGATTTTTCTTACTTTACATTCTTATTTTTCTGGAAATCTTGACCAGTCAACAAATTGAACCTTGAGAGCCAGCTTCGGCTGCACTAAAGCCAGATTACACCTGCCGAGATGCTGCAGTGCCAGGAAAGATACACTGGAGAGTACTCCAGCCAAGGACAAAGAAATGGAACACGATTCCAGGCCCAACAAGGAGAAAAATCCCCTGGCCCTTGAAGATTCATGGGCTGGGGAGGCTAGACTGAGCCTTGATGAGGCAGGAAGACAAGAGATTTGAAGGGCATCTGGGTTTCAGTCTATCCTAGTCCTGTCCATGTTATCTGTGCAAGGGGGCTTCCTCAAGTTCTCTTGAATCATGGTCCTCCCTCGCCCAATACTCCATAGTTGCACCTTGCCCCAGAGGCGTTCTACACCTCTGCCTGATTTTGGATGCCTCCCAGAATATAGCACTGTGTGCCCCTTTCTGCCTGCCAGACTGATCTTCTCCATCCAGACAGGTTTTCTCACTACCTCTAACTCATATCTGGTCCAAGTTCCCCTAAGCCCACCATTACACAATTGTTTACACTGTTTTCTGGAACACTCTGGTGGGACCACTCTGCCTCTCTAGTCCCTACGTATCCTTTAAAACCCAGATCCAGTCCCACCTTCTCTCTGAAGTGTTCTCTAACAATTCTAGCCCTGACCGATTCTGAGTCTGACTTAGGTAGCTTTCCCCCATTTGGCTGCAGCAGGTACTCAGCCCTGAATTATGACTTGTGAGCATCTGATGTCTCACCGGACAGATTTTATGTTTTTGGTTGTTATTTTATATCTTCAGGATCCTGTGACCTCCCCTGCTACCGTTCCCAGTGGTTAGCACCGTGGAATGTTCAAACCAGCCCTTCTAGTCCCTTGTTCATTGCACGACATTCTCCAGGTAATCGTGAAAATGAGCTAACATCTTTAAGTGGATGAAGAGTAAAGTGTGATCTCTGGAGTGTTTTGTTGTTGTTGTTGTTGGGACTGCTTATTACTACCTTTCTTAAGTGCTCAATAAGCGTCCGCTATTTGTACTAAATACTGTACATAAATTATCTCATCTAATCTTCCCAACAGTCCAATGAGATCAGGGAACTGAGGCTCAGAGAGATTAAACTCCTTTCCCAAGGTCACACTGGAAGTAGTAAAGATGGGAGTCAAATCCATTTTCCTAGACCCTTGGCGGTAGCTTTTGCACAATGTAGAAATTTATTCTTTTCCATTCCAGGCTTCTGATGTCACAGTCAAAATCTAATCCTTCCTTGTTACTCTCAGAGCTGGAAAACGGACTCTGCCTGCTCTGTGCCAGCCATCTGGGGCAGCGGAGCTGGGCTTTGACAAAGGACCCCCAGAGGAGCAGCTTCAGTCCACGCTGTGCCTCTGCTGGTTGCCTGTGGTCTGGAACCTCTGTGGTTGCTGCCCCTTCCTCCTGCGTCTTCCATCTCCCCAGTGCCCCTCCTCCGCCCTCAACCCCCAGCCCCACCATTAATGAGAATCAGAAGGAGGGAGAGTGGGGACTTGAAAGAGTAATTCCTTTCTTATTTATAGGTCTCCACCGGAGGACCAGAGGCAAGGAGTGTGGTCTCTACCCTGAAGCGAGGAGCAAAGCTCTCATAGCGGGCTGGGTCCTGGCTGGGCTCGGCCTGTGACCCCTTGTGCCTTAATCTCCCCAGCTGTACAATTAGGTAAAAGTTGGGCTACAATGAAAACCAGATGTTCCATCAGGAGTGAAGTCTCCTGGGCAAACAAATTAAATAATAAATAAATGCTTTCAGTTTTACTAGCAACTGGCCATTCGGTACCTCCTCCCAGGCTCCAATTAGAGTAATCCTGTTGTCTTATGGAGTTTTAAAACCCAAACATAAATAAGAAAGAGTCCTGGAAAGCTAGAAATGCTTGCTAGTTTTTATTTTTATTTTTGTTCATTGTTGTCTTTGGTTTGGTTTTATGCAATGCTGCAAGCCTCGTTTTGCAAATCATCGTGGGTTTAATTTTACATTCTGGTTTAAGGGAGTTGGGGGGAGGTTAACCAGGTTGTAACCTTTTTTTTAGTAATTTGGGGGACATTGATCCTGAAACATGCTAATGTGTGAAGTACTCTGGGGGTTACAGAGATATGGTGTAGATTTCTCTCAATTTTTCTAAAACCCAAACCAAACCCAACCCAGGGGGATCTAAGCTCTAGGAAAAGTGATACTGAGCTTAGATTTCTAACTGTAGCCTTTCACTTGAGGATCTCTCTAACATGTTTATATTGCTTTCTTGCCTTAGTTTGGTGTTTACAGATAATTACATTTGCCTGAGCAAGGAACTTGAAAGACCTCAGACATTATTTTCATTCATTCCTTTATTAGTGATCTCACTCATTCATCCAACAAGTATTTATTGAGCACCTGTTATATGCTCAACACTATTCCTGGCACCGAGAGAGCAGCTGCAAATAGCAGACCAAAGTTTCTGCCCCTCTAAAGATAAAAGACTAAGAAAACAAACAAAATTCTGATTTTACAAGCTGTTTTGGCATTAGAGATCCAGACATTCCTACTTAACCCTTTTTAAAAATTCAGGAAAATGTGTATCGACTGACGAAAAGGTGATGTAATTAGTGACTGTCACATGACCAGCCACATTTCACCAAAAGGCAGCTGAGCTTTCTGTAGGTACAACCATGGCTCTCATTTAGTGAGCACCTACTATGTGCCAGACATGGGGATAAGCATTCCACGTGGCTCGTGTCTTTTTATCGTCACTTCTTTAGAGCCAAGGAAACTAAGCCTCCAAGTGCCCTGCCTTGTACAAGCTCTTCCATTCCTGCTAGCTGCCACAAAACATGAGGAAACATCTAGGAGAGGTTCTAATAATATCTGTGTATTTATTCAGAACCTACTATGTGGCAGACACTGAGATGGCAACTCTCTACATGTTACCTTATTCTGTCCTCACAGTGTCTCTGTAAGGGCAATATTATGACCCCCATTTTACAGCAGAGGAAATGTAGGCTCATCAGGGTGAAGTTACTTGCCCCACTTAACACAGCTAGTTAGTATCCAAGCCAGAATTCATACCAGGTCTTCCTTATGCCCATGTCAGCATTCTATCACCTCTCTTTAAGTTCAAGTTTTATAAGCAAAATAGTGAAGGTTGGAACAAATAAAAACAGTGTCGATAGCTTCCTTAGCTTTGCTAGACTTGTTAAGAGCCTAGACTCTCAAGATAGGGATTCCCACATTTACCCCTGGAGGATGATGACTTTCTCGATAGAGATGCTGAAACCTGCAGTGGCTGTGCTCCTTTCCCAAGGCCTCGTGGCAAAGTCAAAGACAGAGGGATTTCTTGGCTCTGTCCTTGGTTGATTTCCAGCAGAGGCACTAAGTAGGAGCATGCACAGCGTTTTCTTGAATGGGATATGGGCAGGGAGGGTGCAGGGTTGAAGCTACACTAGGAATCACCTTCGCATCCTTCCCTTTTGTGTCCTTCAGTCCATCTCCAAACTCAGAGACAAATCTGGGGCTAAGAAGGATGTGCCTGATCAGGATATGGAGCTTTTCGTCCTTTATATTTTCCTTATTTTGGGTTTTGTGTTGGAAGGGACATCTAATAAATAGCAATGATTTTTGGCAAAAGTATACACTCATGTAACTACCACCTAGATTAAGATAGAGAATATTTCCAGCTCCCTAGAAAGTTCCCTTGTGCCCTGTGCTATCAAACGACACCCCCACCAGCCCCGAGTCATGACCAATATCATTTCTATATTTCCTTCCCTCTCTATCTTCCTCTTTTTTCTTTCTTTCTTTTTGGACGATAGTGTTTTTTTCTTGTATGAAAGCTGGTGATCACAAATTCCACATATTCTAGGGTGGTTGTGTTTTTTGCTTGTTTTCCTTCGATGTCCTTATCTGGCAAAATAAGAAGTTCACAACCTTAGTTCTGCAAATTTTACAGCTCTATGAAATCTAAAGATTTATTTCTATATGAGCAGGAGTAGTTTGCTTGATTAGAGCATCAGAGAAATCATTAGGGAAAGAAGAAGGTATCAGAGATAAGAACTCAACATTCTGTTTGCAAGATGGCAGACTCTGGGCTAACAAAGCTGACCCAAGAATAGACCTGAACACCACTGTCAGCTATGTCCAAGGAGAGTGTCAGCAGCTGGTCCTGAAATTCTTGTTCTCAGGTGACCTTAGACAGTGGCTGCACCTCTCTGAGCTCATTATGCTTATCTGTTAAATGGACCGGATTGGTTAAATTAAGTGTCAGCAGCTGGTCCTGAAATTCTTGTTCTCAGGTGTCCTTAGACGGTGGCTGCACCTCTCTGAGCTCATTATGCTTATCTGTTAAATGGACCGGATTGGTTAAATTATTTTTGTGGCTTGATTTCTGCTCAGGCCAGGTTTGGATTAATTGGCACTGATTTCCCTAGAGCTGCTCAAGGTCTGAACTCCAGGCTACTACCATTTCCAGCCCAAAGCAAACACAATTCTAAACATCGGGCTTTGAATAAGTTCTGTCTAAAGTTTCCTTCCACCTCTTTCTGGGAAGCAATCAAGGGGTCTCTTTTCTAGGAGACTGTAATTTGTTGAAAAGCATTTGATTGTTGTATTGAAAGGTTGCACTGTATGTGTAAAAAGGTGTTTATGAGGCTTCGTACAGTATAGTTAATAACCAACCAAGACCAGAGACTTTATAACAGGGACCCTGGCTGTGAGCATCTATACTGCTCCTTGCTGAGGTCCACGAATGTATAATTACAGTGCCTGGTGGTCTGGAATGTAAACTTTGGGCACTTGCTACAGGCCTGCAGGTCAGCCTTCTCCTTCATCAATGGTAGCACTTTCTGTACCCTTCTCAGGCTTGGCAGAATTATGCCTTCTTATTCTTTCAGTCCAGTTCATTGGATACCTGCAGGTTCTAGGCACCAGGTTATAAGGTAGGCTGAGCAAGGTGCATTTTTAGATGCATTGGAAGCCAACAGCTATGCAGCAACCAGTAACAAAACCAGTTTTGGTGTTTGTTTACTCATTGTATTAGTCCATTTCTTTTGCTTATAACAGAAAACCTGAAACTGGGTAATTTATAAAGGAATGAAATTTATTTCTTACAGTTTCAGAGACTTGGAAGTCTATAGTCCAAGGGGTACAGCTGGTGAGGACCTTCTTGGTGGTGACTCTACAGCGAAGCAGAGTATCACATTGCAGGAATGGCACAAGCAAGAGAAAGCTAACCTCTCACTTGCCCTCTTTATAAAGTCATCTGAACCATACCCATTACTCTGTGAATGTAACAGTCCATTTATGAGGGCACAGTCCTCACAATCTAATTGCCTCTCAAAGGCCCCACCTTTCAAACACCATGATTGGATTTCCTGTCCTCTTAGCACTGTTACAATTGGGGTCAAGCTTCAGTGAGTTTTGGGGAACATTCAATCCTACTTAAGTAGGGGAACCCATGGCTGAAGGACCAACTAGCTCCAGCTCTGGCCTTCTTGCTAAGAGGGGCAACAGCCTTTTATGAGATCTCCCGATATCCTCTATGCCTCCAGCCCCCAATCCACATCCCACACTGCAGACAGAGCAGTCTCCTAAGTATACAATTTTGATGAGGCCTTTCCCTCCTTAAAACCTTCTGATAGTCCCCCATTGTTGCCTAGTACAAAGCCCAACCTCATCATCAGGGACTTTGGGGCGCTGCACTGTTTTGCCTTTGCTGAGCTCTGTGGCCTCTCTGTGCACTGCTGCCCCTGCCTTGCTGGCCTCATTTCTCGCTGACCTCCTTCTGGGTCCCTTTTGCCTCTGACTCCCCATGCAAATTTGGACCTATGTATTCCCTTGACCTGGAATCACTCTCCTTCTCTTCCACTCTCCTTCAGTCCTTTGTCCCCTTCTCTGCCTGGTAAACTCCTGCTCATCCTTCAAATCCCAGATCAAAAGGCACTTTTTCTGGGCAGCCTTCCCTGATCTCCTGGACTGGATCAAGGTCCCCCACTTGATTCATTTATCCTTTATTCCAAAATCATACTTCTAGAACATCTACTGTGTGTCGGAAATTGAACTATACAGTTTACCTGAAATAATTCACTTATGAAGTATGTACTAAGAATATCGTCATTTTATAAATGAGGAACCTGAAGCTCAGAGAGAGTAAGTTCTTTGCCTGGAATGGGGAAGAGCTGGTCGGTGACCGAATTCAATGACTCCAAACACAGCCTCTTCATCATGACATCTGGCTCTTGAGTGAGTGGGAAAAAAGGTTCAAATGGTAGGGATAAGAATCAAATATGTAAAATATCTCCCCACGAAATATAAAACAAAAATGTAGTAAGACTCCCGTGAAAGACACAATCTATTCACAGGGAGTGTTGCTCTGCGAGTAAATTTCTTTCTCCTTTCAGTTTTTCTCTAGTTTCCTAATTTTCTATGAGTGACTATTTCTTTTATAATGTAAAGATGTTCTTTAAAAGAAATTTAAGTAAACAAAATGTGTATTGCCTAAAACAACATTGTAATAGTCCTAGAATTTAAAAAATTACCCTCAATATCGCCACACTAAACAAATCAACTGTTTTCAATTTTGTGTTTGCTCCCCAGGGCTCATCTATTAAAAATATTTCATTTCTGTGCAGTTGTAATCATAGTGTACATTCTATTTTAGTATTCTATTTTTTTCATTTAATATTTCGTCCTGACGATCATGTAAATAACAGTGCAAAATCCTATCGAAGTGAACCTCATCTATTGTTTTGGAGTCGTTATAGTAATTCTGGCATTAACAGAGCCTCCGAGACACAGAGCCTCTAAGACTAGAAACATCTCTTCTGCTAGCCTGCCCTGCATTTATTCTTTCATTCAGTGACTTAGTGATTCATTCCACAAATTTTTTTTGAAGACTTACTGTGCACCAGACACTTGCTAGATATGTTTTAATCTACCTATGCTACGTGATATTCAGCTCCAACAGAAAGCAAAAAAAGTTATTTCTTAAATCTTTAATGGGGCTGGCCAGTTAGCTCAGTTAATTAGAGCATGGTGTTGATAACACCAAGGTCCAGGGTTCAATCCCTGTTACGATCAGCCACAAAAAAAAAAAAAAAAAAAAAAAAAAAAAAAAAAAAAAAAAAAAAAAAAAAAAAGAAAAAAAAGAAAAGAAAAGAAAAAAAACGTCTTTAATAGACAGTAGGAAACTTCCAAAATTAAACATATATCTTTTAGGAAGCCAAGGCTTTGGACCCTCAAGATTTTTCCCTCTCATTTGATACCTTTTAAATTGTAGCATTATATAGCACTTTACAGTTTTTAGAATTCCTTTACATCCATTATCACCTTTAATTCACTGATATCTGGTAAGTGGAAGGAATCCTCTCCAAATGAGGAGATTGAGATCCCGAGAGGTATTAGGTATTAGGTATTTTGACTTGATTTTTCTCACGTGTTAACATGTCTTGGGGATATTTCCATGTCAGAACATCCTACAGTATGGGTGAACCATAATTAATTTCATCTGTTTGTTATTGATGGGAATGTATGTTGTCTCAACATTTCCACTATTCTAATTCTGTAATAAAAAAATCCTCAAATACATCTCTGAGCAAACTTTAGTATATTTCTGGAAAATAGACTCTTAGGAATGTACATGGGGCCGTGGGTATGCAGATTATAAATTCTGACAATCCAATAAATGCCTCTCCAATAATATTATGTAATGATGCAGTTGTGCCAGCTCTGGAAACTACTGATCTTTTTCATTTTTACCAGTACTATGAGACAAAAATGATATCTCATCATGGTTTTCAATTTGCATTTTCCTGATTGCCAGTGAGTTTGAACATTTTTTTTTCATATGCGTATGGACCTTTCATGTTTCATCTGGGAAGAACTTCCTAAGATCTCTGAGAGAGCTCTCTTTGGAGAGCGTCCTGGGAATGGGCAAGCGGGAACAGACTTTACTCAACCATAGTCTTACACCCTCTGCAGTCAAATCTAGAGGGAAGTCGAAGCCAAAAGGGGAGAATTAATTACAAGATAAGTGGTTAGAAGTGGAGCGACAGAGACAGAGAGAGGGAGAGAGAGAGGAAGAGACGCAGGTTATGTCATGAAGTTTATGATAAAATCCACAAAGGCAAAGAAGGTTCTGGATACTTCCTTTTTCTGGTTCCCAACACATACCACAGGAGCAGTTCCTTCTAGAAGCCATGCCACTCTGGGCATGAAGCTGTCTTAAGATGGAATTTGGTGTCACTGGATCTCAAGCAGTTTCATATTCACCATGAAATTAATGAAGCTTGATCGTCATGGCTTCTCTCTTGCATAATATACCCTCTCCAAGGCCTGAAGAGGAGCCCTAGCAGTGGATTCACATGGTCATATTTCTGTAAAATTTGCAAAAGTAGATATTTAAGCTTCAATAGGTTAAGATTGTTGTCTCTTTTCATGCCAACTTTCCCCCTATTATATTATCCATGCATTGGGTGGCCTTTGGAATTTTTAGAACATGGTTAAAGAGACATGGGGCTGGAGATACATTTAGCTTTTATATAGTGAGATATATTTACATGGTTCATAGTGTCCACGCCAGTAAGTTATTGCTAGTGGCCCCAGTGTAAATGTGGCTTCAGGGACAGTCCTTCTAACCATTGGGTTAACTCACCTTCACTGTTACATGGACATGCAAGTCCAGAGACTGTACTGAAAAAGGAATGTGTCCTGTCATTATTGGCCCCAGAATTAAAAGGGTAGAACAGGAGAGAAGGAAGAAATTTGAAAGATAAAGTGCCAGAAGCTAAGCTGTGAGAAATCTATATTCATCAGATGTGCACAATTATAAGCAGAAATTTCTGTTCACATTGATTCCTAGTCAAAATAGAAGTTCTTTTCTGTCAGAATATACTCAGTAAAGCAACGTTTTATTGACTATATAATTACAAGCCTACCATAATTTTGATGAGAATCCCATGAAATATAATTTATCAGTAATACTATGTTTGAAGAGTACAAATCCGTATCCTTTGGTGAGTTGCATGGTTTATGAACATGCCCGTGAAGTTGCATGTTTTATGCTTTCAACATATCATATTTTTATTACTTTTGATCAACTAGACTAGAGAAAAGACTAAGTTATCTTTCTCTTCTCTCTATAGAAAATATGACAAAGCCATCATCATAGGAAGAGGCAAATAAAGAGTGTAACAGCCACTATTGTAGGAAAAAAGTATTAGAGGTATACCAAGCAGTTGATTAATTAGAATACTATTTTATTTTTCTGGATGTTGCAGTAAGTTTCTAGATTTGTTGGCTTTTTGAAATTAGTGTTTTGTCATGATTTATTTTCTTATTCTAACTAATCATTAGGTTCATGCCTTACTCTGTGTCCATTCCTTTGCATCCTTTTACCTGATCAGGGATCCAGAATGGAATAGGCTGTAGCCACACGATCTGTAAGAGATTGGAAGGTCTGGAGTTGGCCTCTAGACTGTAAGCACAGGAAAGGGCATCTTCTTTTGTTTAAACTCTTATATCACTAGTACACCTGCAGTGTAAAGTAGGCATCAATAAACACTTACTGCATGAATGAATGACCCCCCCCCTTTTTTTTTTCCTTTTTTGACCGGTAAGGGGAGTGCAACCCTCGGCATGGTGTGGTCACACCACACTCAGCCAGTGAGCGCACCAGCCATCCCTATATAGGATCTGAACCTGCAGCCTCGGCACTACCAGCGCCACACTCTCCCGGGTGAGCCACGGGGCCAGCCCAGACCCCTTCTAATTCGAAGATCTTCCTAGAGGGTTATTTTAGTACCTATAGTAGATCAGATTATGTTCAAAAATATTTCCTGTCTTCCCCACCCTCACTGCCATAAGAGGAATATGCTTTCTTGCCTCCCTGATATTGACCTTGGTCATGTGACTTGCTTTGGCCTCATGGTAGGAGGCACACACTGGCTGATGCTCAGCTAGTTTGCTGATTCAAGGAGCATGAGAGGCACGTGGAAGAGCCCAGGACCCAACCTGCAGTCTTTGGGCCTCTGGGCACAACTGGACCCTGACTCTGGGCACGTTGTCTGGGTTTGGTCATTAGTCTAAAATCTAGCCAGGAAACCATGCCCCTGTTCAGGCAGATGCATGGGTAGGGGTAAGATGAACTAGCCAAAGTGAGAGGCAAGAAAAACAGCCTTCTGATGCAACCATTTAGACAAAGTCAAATATAGATTTAACAACTAATTATAGGAGAAAGCTGCAAAGTGCGTTATAAAATCAAGTGTTTGCATAGAAACATTTTTGCTAGAAAGCAAAGTGGTAGCTCATTTGCATGTTTGGTATTGTTAGCATACAAAGGAGCTGAACTGCTAAAATTAAGATAGTGAGTTGTTTGAAAACCTCATTTTAAAATAGATTAAATCACGCCACAGACAGATGTTTAAGAGTGTGCCTGATGTGGGGAGAGCTGGCCTCCCGTGCGAGGCTGGTTGAGAATTGAGCCGTCACTCCAGAAAGACCAACCACACTCTTCTCTGAACACCAGGGATTGGCGATCAGGGATGGGGGAACTCACTATCTGTGGCTTCCTGGGAAAGTAGAGTGGTTGAGAGTTCACAGTCTGGGGCTGGGCCAGGAGAGTGAATATCCATCCAGGCAGCCCCGAGTGACCGAGCAACCCCTGTGTGCCAGGCATGTGCCAAGTGCTTGGTGTGCAGCAGAATGAGGCAAGAGAGGCTCCCAGGGCACAGAACATGTGGTGGCACCCATTCTCAGGGCTGACCCTGCCCCTTGATGGCCCCAGGAGGGAGCACAGCCCTTACGTACTTCACAAGCTGCTCTTGGCTTTGATGTGCAGTATCAATTTTAACTCTCATCCAACTTTGTGAGTTAAAGTATTACTATTATTATTAAAATCCCATTTTACATGGAGATATGGAGAGTGAGAGAGGCCAATAGGCAATAAGTGGGGTGGGCCTGGGGTAGCCTGAGTCTAACTCCAGAGATTAGTAATTACCAGATGTGTTAGTGGCACCACCCCGTTGTGAAGAAAAGGTGTGAAAGGCATACCATCTATATGTTTGTTCATTTAAAATTGTATGCATGTACAACTGTTTTACCTACTTTATATAGCATGCCCTCAAATAGAAATATGAATATGATGAGATATAAATTAGAAATACTATTATTTCTTCACAAACCAAAATGGATTACTTTGCATTTTCCAGGGAATGAGATTTTCCCCACTTTGGAGAGAAGTGCTTAACCACTATGCCTTTATTCTGACCCTTCCTAGGCTAGGGGAACCTGTTACTGTATGATCCCATAGCACCCTGCCCTTTTTTTTTTTTTAATATATATGTATATTAGTTTCCTATTTTTGATTTAACAAATTACCACTAACTTAGTGGCTTAAACAACCCACATTTATTCTCCTACAGTTCTGGAGGTCAGAAGTTCAAAATCAGTATCACTAGGCTAAAGTCAAGGTGTCAACAGAGCAGTTCCTTCTGGAGGCACCAGGGAAGGATCTGTTTCCTGGCCTTTTTCAGCCTCTAGTGGTCACCTGTATTCCTTGGCTTGTGGCCGCTTCCTTAATTTGCAAAGTGAACCACTCCAATCACCACACTGCGTTCTCCTCTGAAATTGAATCCCCCTGCATCCACCTTAAGAGGATCCTTGTGATTACATTGGACCCACCCAGGTAATCCCTAATAATTTACCCACCTTAAAACCCTTAACTAAATCACATCTGAAAAGTCACGTTTGCCATACGAGATAGCAGTTACAGGTTCCAGGGACTGAAATGTGGAGAGGCGTGGGGGCCATTATTCAGCCTACCTTACACCTTCTCACAATTCTTGCCTAATGTTGGCCTTCCATAGATGCGAATCTCCACAGGAACAGAGGCCACCACCGAGGGTGACCACCTTTCCTGGTCTGCCTAGGACTTTTCTTGTGTTTGCACTGAAAACCCCATGTCCCTGGAAACATCTCAGTCCCAGGCAAACCAGGATGGAAGGTCCTTTCACTACTACCTGCAGGCACGTGATATTCATAGCACAATGACTTTTGTAGAATAGGCATTTATTGAGGGTTAAATTGACCCTTCCTCAAGGGCCAAACAGATTCTCCCTCAAAGTCTTTCTAGATATCTCTAACCATTTTAACTCCTCTTTATGGCCCAGGTCATCCCAGAATCCTAAACATTTGTCCCAGCTGCAGCTTCATTTCACAATCTCTGTATTTCTAGGCACATAGCATATTGTACAAATTAATTACAACATGGAAGTAAGTCCCAATGTTCTACTTAACATATTAAACCCGTGAAACCTTATATTGAATGTCTTCCATTTTTATCCACTTCAGGACCTAAACAATTCTAAATCTTAACAAAATGCTGAGTAGGTACATTCTGCCTTGCCAGCAACATTTGCCCGAGACAGCTACACAAAACTGCAGATTGACGAAGTATAAATGGAGATGGAGAAGTAAGCAGGGTGTGAGGGTCTTAAATGGCGGCAAATTGCTGGAAGTGGCAAGCTCAAAGCCATTGCCTGAAGCAGCAATTCTCAAACTTAAGTAATTTTCATAATTTTTTAAATATGTTGCCACATCTGCAATCAAATGTATTATTTATTCTCTTATCTTTATAACAACTCATTTTTTCCACTTACGTACCTTTAAAAAAAGATATGAAATGTGTAGTACACATATTTTTTTCAGTGTACCTTATAATAAATATGAGATTATTGGAATTAAAATCTTTGTCCATAAAGTATTAGTTATCTATTTGCTGTGTAATAAATTACCCCCAAACTTAATGACTTCAGACATTAAGTTTTATGTCTTTTACTATCTCACCATTTCTGTGGGTCAGGAATTCAGGAATGGTTTAGCTGGGCCCTCTGGCTCAAGGTCTCTCATGAGGCTGCCAACCGGGTGTCTGTTGTGGTTGTATATCTCAAGGTTGCATAGGGAGAGGATCTGCTTTCAAGCCCACTCAGTGATTGTTGGCAGGTTCCTCAAGGCTGTTGTACTGAGGGCCTCAGTTCCTCACTGGCTGTTGGCTAAAGGCCACCCTGGGTTCCTTGCCACATGGCCTCTCCATAGTGTGGCTCACAACATGGCAGCTGTCTTCCGTAAATCGAGCAAATGAGAGAATGAGAGAGGGAGCACGTACAAGACAGATGTCTCAGCTCCTTGAAAGTGATCACTCTTGGAAGTGACATCCTAGCACCTTAGAAACAAGTCACATTGCCCCAGCCCAAACCTAAAAAGAAATACCCACAAGAGTGAATACCAGCAGGTGGAGATAATGGGAGGCCGTCTTTGAAGTTGGTCTACCATAACGTACTACCTGAAATCAACTTGCTTACTCTTCGGGGTCTGTGCACTCTACACTTTGGCAATCCCTCACATTAAGGGTGCACTGAGTTTAACTCACTATAAAAGTGGCAGTTGTGAGGGTGGAGGATTGGAGGGGGAGAGAGACCACAACAGAGCTACAGAGAGAGACTGAAGTAAAGACATGGATATTTGACATAGAGAATGGGGCAGAGGCTGCATACGACTTGGTTAACTGGAGTAGAGAGATCACACTAGAGAAAGATGAGGCTGGAGCATTTTCTGAAATAGAAGAAAAGCCCAGAACCCTCTAGCTGGCCTCCATTGTCCAGCTGTACATATCAGGCCCACCTTGGTGGAAAGCTTCTTCAGTTACAGAGAAAATAATTTTAGGTAGGTTTTGACAGATAGCACTTGATAAAGATGGATTTGATATGAGATCTTCAATCCTGGATGTAGATTTTCCTAATTGTCCTTTGCTGCTATCTTTATGTCAAGAACTCCCCCCAATTCCTTGAGAATAAAGATCTTACCCAATTCTTCAGAGCAAGAGTCTGCCAATGGCAGGAGCCAAACCCACCCAGCACCTTTGGGTTTATGGTCCAAGAGCTAAGAATGGTTTTTACATTTTGAAATAGTTACATTTTGAATAGTTATACAAGTCTCTACATAACAGCTTTGATTTTGCCCTTTGATCAGCAGAGCCTAAAATATTTATCTGGTTGTTTAAAAAAAGTTTGCCCATCTCTGATCTAGAGTCCCCCAAAGCCCCATGCCCAGTACAAAGAAGGGGATCAGAAAGAGATGAGTTATGTTGTTGTTTTAGAAAGCAAGAGAGGGGGCCGGCCCAGTGGCGCACTGCTACAGTGCGCCGCTTGGGAGCGCGGCGGCCCTCCCGCCAAGGGTTCGGATCCCACATACAGACCGGTTCCCGCTCACTGGCTGAGCGAGGTGCGGGCATAACACCGAGGGTTGCGATCCCGTTGCCAGTCTGGGAAAGCAAGAGAGGGAGGGGAAAGGGATGGAAGGAGGAAGGGAAGATTTCTATCATACACAGGATGTGCTGTCCTCCAGGGCACCAGAGTCCACTTTTACCTGTGCTGGCTTCTTAAGTACTGATGTTGGCACTTGAGGACGTGTTTCCAGATTTTGCTGTCTTTCAACTCATCAAAATCTCTGACTTCAAAATGTGTCCCATTATCAGGAAACTATTGCAGTGGTGATTTAAGGGGAAAGGGGAAGTGCTCAATAAAAACTTTTAGTCCAGAGAAACAGAGGAGAGAGGGATGGAAAACAAAAAGGTCTAAAAAAAGAATCATGGGTCCCAGAACTCAATAAAAGAAAACATAAGCAAAAAAGAATGTACACAGTTTTATTATTCAAAAAGAATACAACACAGATCTTCCAATATCTTCAGGAAGAAAGGATGAGATTTGAAGGGTTTCCTACAAGCATCATGTTTGAGACAACACTTTAGGTGCCTTGTCATTGAAAATAGAATAGAATGAATTTAAAAACCCTAGAGACTTAGAACCTATGGCAAAATCATAAATCCATTAGCAGGAAGGGAGAAGTCTGAACCATGTGAGACAGTAAAAGCCTTTCTGTCCCATGATATAATGATAGCAGGTATCTTCGGCCAAGCGTAGAGATGGCACCAGTGGAAGAAGCATTTAGCTTTCTCAACCTCTGCGGTCTGCGTTCCCTGCTGGTGTCATACCACTTTCTTCTTGTGTCAAAGAACAGCTTGAAGATGTTCATTTTTAATATCCCACAACACTCCTTGGAATGAGTTGGAACAAATGGGTGCACTAATGATCGTGGGTTACCCCAGTTATCAATGCCCTAATTACTGGCTCTGTTAGCTTAAGGAGGCTTTAGTGTGCCTACCACTGAAAACCCAAATCAAACTGGTAATAAAATAAAATAAGTGCATTTATTCATCTAGAGAGAAAAAGCACCATAGTATTAAACTTCAGGCATGGTTTTATCAGGGAGCTGCCTTTATTTCTCTGTGACTCTCTCAGCTTTACCCTTCCCTGTGTGTCACCTAAGACCTTATCCTTCCTTCCCTCATGGCTGCAAATGTCCATCAGCAGAAGCTGGAGCTACATGTTGCAACACGGAGTGACAAATCTTCACTTCCCACAACATCTAACAAAGCTGTGAGTTTCACTCTGATTGAACCGTCATAAAGGACACGCCCATCCCATTCATGAACCAATCATGGTGCAAGGTGATGATGTGAGTTGGCTGGCTCAGACCAACCAGGGTCCACTTCTAGATCTTACAGAAGATCAGTCTCACCTAAATCACAGCACTCACTGTGGAAAAGGGATGACATTGCACAGATTAGCAACTTCACCGTCTATGACCTTGCCTTGGTTGAGTGTCTCCCCAAAACCTGACACCCACTGTGACAGTGTTAAGAGGGTGGGAAATCCTATTACGGTAATGGAAAGGTGGGGCATTGAAGAAGTAATTAGATTGTAGGACCATGCCAGAATGAATGGATTAATAATGGTGGTCAGGGGCGTGGTTCTGAGGGCTTTAAAAGGGGAGCATGAAGAGTTTGTCCATCTCTCTGCTCTGTCATTTTCTACCATTTGAGATCACTGGGTCACTGTCACCACCACCAAGACCCTCACCAGATGTGTTCCCTGGACTTTGGACTTCCTAGCCTCAGAAACTGTAAACAATGAATTTCTTTTTCTTACAAATCATCTAGTTCCAAGTATTTTGTTATAAGCAACAGAAAAGGACTAATACAGACCTCTATTGGATAGTTGGGAGGTAGGGGAGCCCTCCTTTTCCCCTCATCTTCCTTTCTCTCTCCTAAGGGTGCACATCTTGTTTCACCTGAAGCCAAGTTTAATTCTGTGAAGCTGTGGAACAGCAGACACTTCCACTCACACGCTCCTCACTGCTCATGAAAACTTATCCTCCCTGAACTTCCAGGACTCAACAATAAACTGGTAATGGGGGAAATTCTTCTGTTTCAAAAGGAATGGGCTGGAGCAGTATGGCCTTGACCCTCATGCATTAGAAATGTCTGGGGTTCTTAAATAAAAGGGAGAACTAAGTAATCAACCTCTATGTCTCGGGGCTCAGTAAGCCATGTTTTCAACACAGCTCCCAGGTGGTTTTTATCTACTACAGTTTTGAGAACCTTGGGATTCGAGGATAAGAAACATATCATACTGGCGAAAGGACCTTTGACATTCACCACCACCGTTATCACCATGAAGTCCTACAAAGTGCCTTTGTACCTATTACCAGGACTAATCCTCACTATATCCGTGAGGGACAGAGCAGAAGTTGTGATTTCCATTTTCAGAAAGGGAAGCTGAAGACCAGAAAAGAAGCACAATATATGTCAGCAGGGTAAATGTTCTTTAAATGATAGCAACTGTGTCATTATTATCACTCAAAGTCACATGACTGATAGCAGGGTTCCACTTCTAGCCAAGACAGAGTAATAGGGACCAAGATAGGGTAACGGATATACCTGCCTGCTTGAACAGCCAAAATAAATGGACGGAATACCTAGAACAATAGTTTTCAAGACATTGGACATAAGGAAATGAAAGGCAATGATCTCTGAGAGATGGAAAACAAACCAGGTGAGCCCCATGACAGTCTCAGTTTACTGCCTAGGGCAGTTTCCAGGCCAGGCACAGAGAAATGGTACTCAGGGGGAGTCCGGCAGACTCCCTTGGTTGAAGCAAGGGAGCTGAGAGTCTGGTAGCCCTAGGAGGCTAGAGTCCCACGGAATAGAGTAACATGGAGGAGAGAGCTGCACGTGCAGAGAGAAGCCTGCAGACCTTCAGAGAATCCCTTCTGAGTGTTCAGCGAGTGGTGATTGGTGCATGCATGTGAGAAGACCACCAAGGCTGGGGAAAGAATCAATCAAAAGGTTTAGAGAAAAGAATGTTGTGTTCACACGGGGCTGGGAATAGTGCATGTTCCCACAGTCCAGACAGGAAAAACTCACCATTTATGGGTCACTGCCTAGATTACTCAGGAATGGGGAACAATTAGACCTAAGCTAAGTCCTGCTCCTGACCCACTGAACAAATCAAATACAATTAAAAGCAGGCTCCAGAAGGAGCCAAACTCAAAGTAACTTAACTGCATCCCAGAATGAAAGTTAACAGCATTTGTAGGAATATAAATGTATTCAGCACTCAAAGATTTCCAAGCATACAAATTAAAAAACACACTGTGGTGCCTCTGCATACCTATTAGAATGGCTAAAACTAAAAAGACTGACCATGCCAAGTGTTGGTGATGATGTAGAGAAACTAGAATTCTCATACACTCCTGGTAGGAATGTAACCACCTTGGAAAACAGTTTGGCAGTTTCTTAAAAAGGTAAACTTATGCCTACCATACGATCCAGTCATTCTACTTCCAAGTATTTACCCAAAAAAAATGAAAGCATATATATATATGCACAATGACTTGTTGGCAAATGTTCACAAATGCAGTTTTATTTGTAAAAACTAAAATCTAGAAACAATCTAATGTTCATCAACAGATGACTGAATAAACAAATTGTGTAATATCTGTACAATTTAGTATGCAGCATTAGAAAGGAATAAACTATGGATGAATGCTGCAAAATGTGTCAATCTCATAATAATTATACTCAGCGAAAGTATATCAAACCAAAAAGAGTACATGCCACATGACTTCATTTATATCAAATTTTAGGAAATGCAAGCTAATATATAGTAACAAAAAACAAACCAGTGGTGGCTAGGGATGGGGATAAGAAGGGAGAGATTATGGACAGACATGAGGAAACTTTTGGGTATGATGAATTTGTTCACTACATTGATGTGGTGGTGGCTTCAGGAGTGCATATATGAATCAAAGTTTATCAAATTGTACCCATATGTGCAGCTTATTGTATGTCAATTATGCCCCAGTAAAGCTGGCAAAAGAAAAAGTTACATGTTAAAAAACTCAATATTGATAATCCATCAGTTCTTTCCAATTTGATCTATAGATTCAACAGAATGCCAATCAGAATCTCAGCACACTATTTCGTGGATATAGACAAATTGATTCTAAAGTTTATATGGAAAAGCAAAAGACTCAGAATAGCTAACACAACAATGAAAAGAAAAAAGAAAGTTGGAGAACTGATTTACTATAGTAAATCTTATAGTAATAAAGACAGTAGATACTGGAAAAAAAAGTAGACACACAAATTAATGGAACAGAGTAGGGAGCCCAGAGATAAACCCATACAAATGTATTCAACTGATCTTTGACAAAGGAGCAAAGACAATTTAATGGAGACAAAATAGAAGTTAGTCTTTTCAACAAATGATGATGCTTGGAACTACTTTGACTTCCATATGCCAAAAAAAAAAAAAAAAA
>NW_007731792.1:124904-126766 GCF_000696425.1 Galeopterus variegatus | reverse complement strand
TGCAGCAACAGGAACTCTCAGTCATGGCTGGTGAGAATGCAAAATGGTACAGCCACTTGGGAAGATAGTTTGGCAGTTTCTCACAAAGCTAAGCATAGTCTTACCATATAATTCAACAATAGTGCGCCTAGGTATGTACCCAAATAGATTGAAAACTCAATGCAAAAATATGCACATGAATGTTTATAGCAGCTTTATTAACAGTCACCAAAAACTGCAAGAAATCCAGATTTTCTTTAATGGGTGAATAAATCAATTGGGGTACATCAATACAATGGAATACTATTCAGCAATAAGCACAATGCACTATCAAGTCACATAAAGACATGGAGAAAACTTGAATGCATATTGCTTAGTGAAAGAAGCCGCTTTGAAAAGACTACATACCATATGATTCCAATTATATGACATTCTGTTATAGGCAAAACCGTATAGAGAGTAAACGGGTTTGTGCTTGCCAGGAGTTTGAGGGGAGAAGAGAGGTATGAATAGGTAAAGCACAGTAGATTCCTAGGGTGGTGAAATTATTCTGTAGGATACTGTGATAGGAGATACATGACATTAGGCATTTGTCAAAACTCACAGAACTCTACAGCACAAAGAGTGAACTTTAATGTATACATATTTGAAAAAATAATTTAGGAGGTCAAGGGATCCCAGGAAAGCATGCAGACTCTACATGTGTAAGGGACTCTAACTGCATTACAAATCTATAAAACAAAAGTAAGTTGGGAAGAGAACGGAGTCTGTAAGACTAAAGGCAGAAGGAACTTCAATAAGTGCTGTACTGTCACGTTAAAGTTATTTCCCATGGGGCTATGGTTTAACAATGCTGAAAATGCTATACATGTACACTGGAGCATTGTAGGGGGCATTTACATAAGAGGAGGAGTATAGAATGATCCATATGGTAAGGGATCAGAGTTGGAGACATCAGTAAGAACTCATGTTTAGCTTGAAGTAGAGATGATTATATATACAAATATTTATAGATATGCATACATACATGGGTTAGTATATACATAAGTATTTCTCTGCTCTGTCAGCTGAGAGGGTCTAGACATAATGACACCCCAGGTCAAACACACCCAGTGCCCATGTATTGGTTCCTAAAACCATTCTTTGATAAAAATAACCAGGGTTTCTTGAAGTAATGCCTGACTCTAGGACTGAGATGAGAAATAACAAGATGAGTCCAGAGCATCCCGTAGTGCTAGAAAGTGAGAAAGTGCTTAAAAACAACAGCAGCAATACCATGCTGGTGAGGGTATGTCGAAGGGGCACAGGAGCCAACTGAGAGAGTGCCTAGTGGTCAAAGCTGAGACCATCTGAGTAGCGAAATAAATAAGATAGTATTGTGTCATAACCCAAAGTGTAAAAGAAATACCCATGAGTACATACTGATATAAATAAATAATTGCATAAGTTAATAAATGTGGGAGAAGAGCCAAATCTCCCATGCAGAAAAATTCCAAATAAATTCCATTTTCAAGGAGGGGGTACGTAACTTCCCCACAGCGACTTTCTTCCAAAGAGTACAGTATGAAGAGTTGGGAAGAGGGAAGGAACTCTATAGGTGACATACACTGCGTAAGCCAGGGGACCAAGGTCAACATCAATGGTGATAAGATAGGTTGATGTATGAACCCTTGATATGATGGGATTGAAATGGCACTTTTCCTCTGTGATCCTCTTCCCCAGAGTCCATCTCCTCGATCTAATCACGAGGAGAACATCAGACAGATTCCAAGAGAGGGACATCATACAGTATATCTGACCAGTATTTCCCCAGAACTGTCAAGGTCATCAAAAATAAGAAAGGTCTGAGAAACTATCACCACCAAGAGGAATCTAAGGAGACA
>NW_007731792.1:122489-124476 GCF_000696425.1 Galeopterus variegatus | reverse complement strand
GGTCATCAAAAATAAGAAAGGTCTGAGAAACTATCACCACCAAGAGGAATCTAAGGAGACATGACAACTAAATGTAATGTGGCCTTCTGGAACAGAAAAAAAAAATAGGAAAAAAATTAAGGAAATCTGAATAAACCACAGACCAATAAATAGTAATGTATCAATATCAGTTGTTAATTGTAACAAACGTACCACACTAATGTAAAACGCTAATAATAGGGGGAACTGTGTGTGTGTGTGTATGTGTGTGTCTATGTGTCTGTGTATGTGTGGTAATAGGGGAGCACTCTACTACCTGCTCAATTTTTCTATAAATCTAAACCCTTTTAAAAAATAAAGTCTATGAATTATAAAATAAACAAAGTTACATAACTTGTGATGTCCAGAGATGTCTAGACTCTAAGACCATGGCCCTTCTATCAGGTAGAAGGTGCTGCCTTTTGCCAATAGTGACTAAAATGAAGTCTTTCAGTCAAGGCGAGTATCACCTTGGGATGAGTTGGAAAGCCTGTCACATATGTCACTCAGTAACTCTTTTTATGAGTTGAGTCAATTCTGTGAGCCCTGCGTGTGTCTCTGAATGGTTTACACTGCTCGTGTACAGAAGGGGGAGGGGGAAGGGGAGAGGACAGGGGGAAGAGATAGGCTTACCTCCTACAGAGTTTATGGAAGCCCAGGAACCTGTACCATATACAACTTAAGCCTAATGTTTACGTCTGGGGATATACTAAATGCCATCTGCCTAACCATTTGCCATGTTGTAAATTAAGGCAACATCAACAATGCTGTAACACCAAGGAGCCCTCTGCTGTCTTCCAGTTTGATATTAAATGGGTTTTGTTACCAAACTCTTCTTACAAGCATGAAAAGAACAGTTGCAAGCCTTCTGGAGGAGCAGATGGTCCCGGAGGCTTCCCAACAAGGCTCTCTGTGAAAGTTACAGGGTTTACGTTTTCTTTGCTGCAAAGAGTTGGCTGTGTTATAGTTGCTATTGGGAAAAGCAGACATTTTATGGGTGAGGTTGAACCCTGGCCCTGTCGCTTTTTTGCTGTGTGAACTTCTGTAGGTTATTCAACATCTTGGAATCTCAGTTTTCCCACCTGTAAAATGGGGTTAACAACACCAACCTCAGAGCATTGTTGTGGAATTTAAATGAGAAAACTCAGACTTCCTCTAACTATCCTTGATTCATGGTGAAAAATATTTTACACTGTGACCTAGTGTGCATACATTTGCACATACACACACCCCCACATACACATAACTGAAACAGAGTCTTCATTAAACAAAACTGACTTTTATGACAGATTATACACTTTCACATTTTCCACTCTAATATAACTTGTTCCAGTCTATTCTGTTTTGTCCTTTTCTATTTCGCAGGAAACCCAGTAAATTAATTTTAGACTCACTAAAGGCTTACAATCGGCAGATTAAAAAACACTAGGGCAGTTTTCGTTTAAACACACAAAAATGTGCCTGGCACGTAAAAGATGTACAATAAATGTTAGCTGAAAATATTATTGTTATTGATAGTATTGTTATCAATTGGCATAAAGTAGGATGTGAAAAGGTAAAATATAAACCCACATCAATCTTTTTCCCACTGTTTCCACAAGCCAAGCCAGTGCGCTGGTTCTCTCCTAACCATGAATAGCTTCTACTAACACGAACAGTATCATTTCAGTAATTCCAGTTTCCAGTGCAATGTCCTTATCGAAGCTCAAATGCTTACTCAAGGAGCAGCTTCTCCCCTTCCTCAGCTCCTTTCTGCCTCTGGCAAGGTCAGCTTCTCTCTCTTCCTCACTTTTCTGCTGTTTCAGAGTCCCATGCAGGACTGAGCCCCAGCAATCCTATTGGATTCCTTTCCTTCCCTGTCTCACTTCCTATTCCCTTACCAGTGCTTCCTGGGATCATCTCCAAAATAAACTATTTTCTCTCACATTCTACTTACAAGGTCGGCTTTTAGGAGAATCCAACCTAAGAC
>NW_007731792.1:119560-121927 GCF_000696425.1 Galeopterus variegatus | reverse complement strand
AAACTATTTTCTCTCACATTCTACTTACAAGGTCGGCTTTTAGGAGAATCCAACCTAAGACAATACTCTGTGCTCTATCTGTCCTTACAATACCTGCCATGTTAGCCTCACAGCAGATAAAGTAGTGTTAAGACCTACAGACTTAATCAAAGTCACTTCTACCTGTGCAGTCACAAAGTCAAGATACTCTGTGCTCTATCTGTCCTTACAATACCTGCCATGTTAGCCTCACAGCAGATATAGTAGTGTTAAGACCTACAGACTTAATCAAAGTCACTTCTACCTGTGCAGTCACAAAGTCAAAGGTAAAGATGGCCCGCCAGTCCTCACACGAATAGGGGCCAACCTTGAAGACATAGTTGCTTTTCCCCTTTGTCTGCTTCTTGTGGGTGAAGCCTCCTACCCAACACGGGTCTGCATGCTTCAGGGTTTCTTCCAATAATGCACGACATCTATCTGGTCGTCTTTTTAGTTTGTTTTCCATCCAAATAAACAAAGTGCTCTGAACCTAAACATGGAATGAATTTATTTGCCCGTCTTTCTTAAAACATAAGTAATATCCTTTGGGTTTAGAAGGGCCACCCCTTGTATAGCTCACAGGGGCACCCACAAAACTACATTTTCTTCAGAGAGAACATATCTTTCATTGGGCTTCTGTCTGTGATAATGATGCAGGTGAATTTTATCATTCCTTTCACCCTACTAGTAATGAACAAATTCACTGCGTATTACTTTGGACTTGATCTCTGGCAAAACACTACTGGAACAAACAATTTGATTTGTCAACACCTTTACAAAGGCTCCTCAATCAATGTCACAAATCCAAATTTAAACAGCAAAATACATTTGACTGCAAGACCCTGGACTGATTAGAGCTCCGAGTTCAGAGAATTGCTCCAGACAGGGCAGCAATCAGATTATTAACTCCACTTGAAAATACTCTTTGCTGCCTGGGATTAGCATGCATATTTTGATATAGATCGATAAGCAATCTCCTTTCTATAAGAAATGCCTGCAGCATTCATTTGGCTGATCAAAGGTAGATATCAGCTGGCTGTGACAGCAAGCTATTGTTTCCCTGCTTTCTTTACAGAAGAGCCTCTATTAAAAAAAGTCTTTGGCTCTTTTTCAGCTAATAGTGGAAGCCAACAGAGAACCACAAAATCCCATCTCCTTCTCAACACTGAAACACAATTAGTGCAGAAAGGACTTGAGTCTTTTTTGAGCTAACTTAACCCATTTCCACTGTGCTCACTGACAAGAAACAGCAAGTGCTTCTCCCTCCTTCCCCCATTTCCCTCCACCCTGACTTATTTTCCACTGGAGTGGTGGTCCCAGTCTGGAACTACTAAAAGGTCAGCACCCTCCTTCGACACTTGGTTATGTCCCTGGTGACCTCAAAGCTCATTATGTTAAGATCTTGATATTGTTTTAAACTAGTTAGCTCAGGTTTGGATTCTGGATGGGGGTACAGAATTGACTTATTGCTCTAAGGCTGTTATTCAATCCCCTCACATCTCTCTCCCGGATTCTGTTATAAAATGTCCATTTCCTTTTTGAAAACTATTTCTTACTCTTATTCTCTGGCTATTTTATCCATCTCAAGCTCTTTTCCCCTCATCTAGACCTTTCTTAATCAACCAACTCAGTAATAAAAAACTAACTTACACACTAACCAATTCCTCTTTTCTGTCCAAAGAGCCTAATAAACAAAAAGCAAGATGTGTTTGTTCATCTTAAAGCAGTTTGCTAAGTCACAAATGCAAACTACAGGATAGTTTGCACAGCATGACTCAACTTTTACTTAATAAACAAAAATAAATGTTTCTGTGCTTATATGTATGTGTGTGTATATATATATATATATANATGAGGAAACCAAAGACCAGATTATTAAATTTGTTAATTGCCCAGGAATTTCAATTCTTATCTGACTATAAAGCTGAAGAGAAGAAAGACATGACTAAATGGCATTGAAATCACCTTATAGTGAAATGATATAACTGATTTAACAAGTAGAGTCAAAACTGTGCATTGTGAAAATATCCCTTCCTCAGGAAAACTGTGGAGTTCATTATGGTGATTGACAGGGATGGAATCTTGTTCACAGGTTTCAAATTCTAACATACTTAGAAGAACTGATATGGAGTATGTCCCCCAAGTGTTTTATGTGTTAGTACCGTGATCACCACTGTGACGGTTAAGAGGGTAGGAAATCCTATTTTGGTAATTGAAAGGTGGGGCCTTGATTGTAGGTCCATGCTGTAGTGAATGTGTTAATAATGGTGCTCAGGGGCTTGGTTCTGAAGGCTCTAAAAGAAGGGCACATGAGAGGTTAGTCTTTCTCAGCACTGTGATTTTCTATCA
>NW_007731792.1:116102-117899 GCF_000696425.1 Galeopterus variegatus | reverse complement strand
AAGGCTCTAAAAGAAGGGCACATGAGAGGTTAGTCTTTCTCAGCACTGTGATTTTCTATCATGTGAGACCCCTGGGTCACTGTTGCCACCACCATGACCCTCACCAGATGTGTTCCCTAGACTTTGCACTTCCCAGCCTCCAAAACTGTAGGCAATAAATTTTATTTTCTTACAAATTACCCAGTTCCAAGTATTTTGTTCTAAGCAACAGAAAGGAACTAATACAGATCCTAATTAAGTCCATACAGAAAATTTAGCTCCAATAAATAAATAGACTTGATAGAAATGTATATAAACGTGACTTCAGCTCAGGGCATGTTTCCATGTCTTACTGATGGGACACACATTCTGGCCCAAGTACTTACTAGATAGGTAGATTTGGAGAAATTTCTTAACCTCCCTGTGCCTTCTCTAGTAAATGGCAATAATAATAGTTTCTATCCATGGGTCATTGTGAGGTCTAATGAGATGACATATATAACATAGTTAGAACAGCACCTGGAACATAGAAAGTGCTCAATAAATATTCAGTATTATTAGTAACAATAATAAATCTCTTTAGGCTTTAATTTCCTCATCTATACATATAAGAAGGAGCTAGAAAATAAGTTATTTTTTCTTTTTTAATTGATTCTTCTACTTCTTACATATCCTTTCTTCCTTTGCTATAAAAACTGAGATCTATAGCTGCAGAAATTGAGAACAACTATATTTATTTCTAGTGCTTTTTACATTTTCAAAGTGATTTCCTACACTTTACATCCTGTGTGTCTCACAAAACCTCCTGATATAAGGCAAATGCAGAGTCATTTAAGAAATATTTATTAAGCATCTACTGTGTGCCAGGTGTTGTGTTAGGTGCTGGCAAGTAAAAATGCTAAGGTCCCTGCCCTTGNCAGAACATGCTGTGGTGCTGCAGTTAGTGATTATAGAAAGGTAGATTAACGGGAGTCTTTTAAATTCTGCTTACCTATTTCTGTTCTATTTGAATTTGCAAAAAATCTTTGTATTATTTTTTAATTCAGGAAAACAATTACTTTTAAGATGAGAATTAGTGATGTCTCCCACATATTCTTGCTGTGTATGTGTTCTGATTTGTTCCTAAACTTCTTGCCATGAGTATGTCAGCGTGTTTGTCTTAGATCATAAGGTCCGTGAAAGCCAGGATGGCACATTTTGATGGCTCGGTCTCAGTGTGTACATTACCAGGCTCCTGTCAAGATCGTGTCAGCTGCTCAGTACCTGCTGGGTGGGTGGTGATGTGCTCTTCAGGATTGTCTGATTTGTTTTAAAACCTCACTGATCTGAATTGATTGTGGGGGAGTACAGCCTCATTAGTGAAAATCCACAGTTTAGTATTGTTTAAAATACATGTGCTTGGAATAGAGTCAACTAAGGTTTACCTGAAACCATGCAGATAGAGAATATCCAGATTGTTACTGTTGAATACTGTTATCATAAAGGGTAAAATATTCAGTAACTTCTAATTTTATAGTATTTCAAGTTTTGAAGTGCTTGAAAGAGTAAATACTTCTTTAAAATACTTAATTTGTTCTCTGTCTAATAAAGGGCTTTGCTTAGCACAGTTGTTATCCTAGTAACTAAATGCATTGCAAAGCGATTTAGAAACATCCTTTGAGTTGCTTGCGATAGCTATAACTTACAGGCTTTTACATTCTCTTACTGAATCTTCACAACAACACGGTGGGGTAAGCATACTTATTCTCGTGTTACAAATGAGGAAACCAAAGACCAGATTATTAAATTTGTTAATTGCCCAGGAATTTCAATTCTTAT
>NW_007731792.1:113131-114639 GCF_000696425.1 Galeopterus variegatus | reverse complement strand
AAGGAGAGAAGGAAGGACACATTTACCCATGATAAGTTGACACTAGTAACTATAACATCAAGTTGGAATTCTAGCTGGAATTATAAATGGGAAAATAATTTAATTATCAACTAATAAACATAATTTTATTGGTCAAAAAAAAAAAAAAAAAAAGAAAATTCCAAACAGTCTGTCCATGGAGAGAAATCCAAGGATGAAACTATTAGGTTGTCCTTTGCTGTTTGTGACCTTCGTTATACCTCTCCCACTATGGTCTTTTGGTTTGAAAATTCAGTGTTCCATGTGCCTGAACATGTTCCTGGAGCTATTGGGTCTAGCTGCCTCAAGGTCCATGCATTTACAAGGGAAAAGGATTTTCATAAGATCTTGCCACACAGGACTCTACTAAGAAGGAACTCAACTTCATCACCAAGTATTAATGTGCCCTTGACTTCTGTGATGCCAATTTGCATGCCATTTTGCTGGCTGCCTAAATAGCAAGGCCTCACTGTGTTGTCCCTAAGGGACTAGGGTCTGTAGTCACAGAAGACATGGCAAATTTCCTTTGCTGTGCCAACTAGGGTTTGCCTTTTTGGTGTTGTGTGGTAAATGCCTGCCTTGGGCATTTTCCTAAGCTCCTTCCCTCTACAATCTGTTATATATAATGACCTGGCAAATGTTTTTCTTTTTCCCTGACTGAGGAAGAAAAATGGTTTTCATTTCTAGTCCAATAATCTAGGACTTCTGCGGCAAGAAAAGTGAATCAAACTTTTTGATCCACCCAGTCAAACCAAAAAAGACATTAGGTTGATGTTACTAAGCAGCAGGGCTAAGTCTTATATTAAATCACTGTTTTTTTCCTTCTGTGAAAGATGCTGTTGATGGAGACTCAGATGATTTAAGGGCATGCTTGATGAAAAATCTGGTTTTTCTCCTTGGCTTGCTACTGATAAATCAAACGTAAAGTTTGTGAGATGCACAGTGGGTGTCCCTTTGTGAGGGCAGTTTTTCCATCTAAAGTGAAAGATTAAGTGCAAGTGGCAATCCAGATTATTGGATGGCTGCAAGAATAAATGAATGAAAAATATTCTTTCCCATTGGATGGGGTAATTTGTTCTCATTGATAGGACAAGGGGTCAGAGGATGGTTCTTGCTTCATTAGCTCTCTCACTGGGAGACAGTTCTGATCGGGGCCACCCGAAAGAGTGTCTACACCAGGACATAGTCAACATTCCTGCCTTGTAGTGATATTGAAGTAAAACTCTAAGAAAGACATTAAGTAACTATAAGTTTTCTAATACTTGATGATTTTTCTATTGTGTGGGGGGAAATGCCATTCTTATACTACCTAGTTTGATTTGGAAAATTATAGTAATTTATGAGTCTGTTAAATAAAGGTCACTTAGTAGGGTCACATCACCTTGCCATTAAGACCCTCATCCAAATGTATTGTGGAGGCATTTTCTGTGTACTGCCCCAGAGTCCCACACATAACATTTATTATGTAAATGTTTCTTTTTTTTTTTTTT
>NW_007731792.1:86702-112284 GCF_000696425.1 Galeopterus variegatus | reverse complement strand
GGTTTGTATGTGGGATCCGAACCCTCGGCGGGAGAGCCGCCACGCTCCCAAGCGGCGCACTGTAGCAGTGCACCACCGGGCCGGCCAATTATGTAAATGTTTCTTAAAATTCTCTCTACATTAAAAAATACAATGTATATTAATGTTTGGCACAAAATAGGTATTCCCAAATGATAGCTATTTTTAATAAATAAATTATAGCATATACTATTAATCATAATAATACAATTTATATCCTAAATACTGTCTTTATAGACTCTTGTGGGAGAAACAGAATAATTATACATGTAATTTAACATACTGTGATACAAGCAAGGATGAATGTATGTACAAATTATTATAGTCATACTGAAGAGAAAGGAATTTATTTGAGGTAGTTGAGGGAGTCCTCGATAGGGTCCTGAAAGATGAACAGGAATTAGCTAGGTGGGTGCAGATGGGTAAACAGGGAAAGGCATTCATGCCAAGGAAACACCATGTGGAAAGACACAAAGGCACACACACTCAGAGTTTGTGTGCCAATTTATATGTCAGTTTGGAGAAAATATGTTTTGGTGAATGCTCCATGTGTATTTGAAGACAGTGTGTATTCTGCTTTTGTTGGGGTGAGTTTTCTATAAATGTCAATTAGATCAAGAAGCTTGATAGTTCTGTTAAAGTAATTTATATCCTTACTAATTTTTCTCTATATTTGTTCAATCAATTATTAAAACAGTTATTGAAGTCTTCAAAGGTAATTGTGAACTCATATATTTCTCTTGCATATATTTTTGCAGTTTTATCAGTTTTGCTTCATGTGTTTTGAAGCTTTACTATGAAGTGTATAAGCATTAAGGATTGTTAGATCCTCTCGTTATTACCCCTTTTATCATGAAATTACCTTTTTTTTTTTTTTGTCTTTTTCGTGACTGGTAAGGAAATCGCAACCCTTGGTGTGGTGTCGCCTGCACCGCGCTCAGCCAGTGAGTGCACAGACCAGTCCTATATAGGATCCGAACCTGCGGCGGAAGCGTCGCTGCACTCCCAGCGCCGCACTCTCCCGAGTGCGCCACGGGATTGGCCCGAAATTACCTTTATTTGCATTGAGTTATATTCTTTGCTCTGAAAAGTATTTTGTTTAGTATTAATACAGCCACTCCAGCTTTCCATTGATCAGTGTTAGCATGGTGTATTTTTCCATTCTCTTGCTTTTAACCAATTATATCTTTATATTTAATGTGCATTTATTGTAGGCAGTGTGTAGTTGAGTTCTTCCTTTGTATTTGACCTGACAATCTCTTCCTTTTAATTTGGGTGATTAGATCATTTAAATTTAATATGCTTATTGATATAGTTAGCTATAAATGTATAATGTTGCTGTTTGCTTTCTATGTGTTACATTTACTCATTGTTCCTTTATTCTTTTTCTGCCTATTTTTGGATCCAATACTTTTTATGATTCCTTTTTACCTCCTTTGTTGGTTTATTAATTATAACTGCTGTAATATTTTAGTGATTGATTTAAGGTTTATAGTATACATATTTAAACATCACTATCTACCCTCAAGTCATAGTATAACAACTCATGGACCAATTAGTACCTTTGACTATTATACTTTAATTTTTTCTTTCTTAGTCATTGTGCTGTTGTCATACATTGTATTTCTATATGTGTTATAAACCTTATACCACATTGTAATTAATTTTTGTTTAAATGGTTAGTTATCTCTTAAAAATATTTAAACAACAATAAAAAATCTTATTTATGTATCCATGTAGTTACCATTTCTGGTACTCTTCCTTTTCTTGTGTAGACTCATATTTCTAATTGATATCATTTCCCATCTGAAGGACTTTCTCTAATATTTCTTGTAGTGTAAATCTTTGCTCTTGTATATCTGGAACAACTCCATAATTCACTTTTTAATCACAGTTTCAGACTTAGAGAAAATATGTGAAGATAGTACAGAGAGTTTCCAGAGCACTCAGTTTCCTTTATTATTAATATTTGTCATAGTATTTACCTTTTTTTAAATAAAATATTTTTGCTGTATATAGAATCCTAGGTTGGCAGCTATTTTTTTCCAGTATTTTAAAGACATTGCTTTTCTATCTTCTCGGCTACATTGTTTCTGATGAGAATCTGCTGTGATTATTTTCCTTGTCTCTCTGTAACATGTCTTTTTTCTCCCCTTGGCTGATTTAAGATTTTCTTAAATTTTTTAAAATTCTTTTTCTCTGGCTTTACATCTGATATTTCCTATTGCTATGTCTTCAAGTTGACTAATCCCTTCTTCTATAATGTTTAATCTTCTGTTACTCCCATCCAGTAAATATTTTATCTCCTACATTGTAGCTTTTATCCCTAGAAGTTTGATTTGGGATTTAAAAAAAATCTTCAACATATAGAATATTATTCTAATAATCACTTTAATTACTTCATGTGATAATTCTAACATCTTTATCAGCTCTAGGTCACTTTTGAGTGTCGATCTTTTTCCCCATTATGAGTACTATTTTTCTTCTTCATTTTATGCCTGGTGATTTTCTATTGGATGCCCATACTGTGAATTTTACCTTATTAGGGACTGTACACTTTTGCATTTCTATAAATATTCTCCAGCTTAGTTTGGGATAAAGTTAAGCTACTTGGAAACAGTTTAATCTGCTTGTGTCTTGCTTTAAGAAGTATGACTTTTGTCTGAGGTTAGTTTTCTAGACTACTGAGGCAAGACCCTTTTGTGTATTCTGCTCAGTGTCCCATAAATTATAAGCTTTCCATTTTGGCTGCTAAAAACAAACACTAGCACTGTGTGAATTCCCAGTACTCTCCCCTCTAATCATTCAGGTAGTTTTTTCCCTGGCCTCATGTAGTTTTTTCATAAGCATACACTTATCAATGCTCTGCTGAATACTCAAGGGAGAGTCTCTACAGATTTCTAGTTTACTCGCTGTGCAGTTTTCTTCTCTATGGTACTCTGACCTGTGAATGATGGGTACCTCTGACTTCCCTGACTCCTAGCTCTATCTTTTGAATGTAGGGTGTTCACTGGGCTCTACCTGTGATTAATTTCCCTGCATAACTGTCTGAAAACTTTCTGAAGGCAGTGAGCTGAGGCAATTCTAAGACTCACCAAATTTATTTTCCATTTCTCAAGGACTACTGTTCTTGGTTGCCTGATGTTCCTGAATTGAAAACTGTTGTTTTATATATTTTATCATCATTTCTAGTTGTTTCAAGTGAGAGATTATATCCAGTCCCTATTTCTCCATCTTAGCTAGCAGGTGATATCTCAATCCAATTGTATGTAGTATGTTAAGCAAAGGAATTTCATAGCTGGTTTACTTTCTTGGAAGGCCTTTTTGGTGTGATCTGAAGGATCAATCTGGTAGGAGGAAGGAAAATAAGAAAAGGGGAGGGAGAGAGAGAATGAGTAAGTGTGAATGAGAGAGAGGGAGAGAGGACAAGTGCTTAGAGAATGCTATGTAAGTTGCACTAGCAATCAGTCCAGAAAATACATTTTAGTCCAAGTGCATGGGAATGACAGTGGGGATGGAGGAAAGGTAGAGTTTAAAGATACTTACGAAGTGTATGTGATAGGAATTGGTGACTTGGTGGCCAAATGGTTGTTTATGGTGGTGGTGGGTTTATCAGTCTGTGTCCTGTCAGGAAAACAAAAACTGCTCTAATTTTTTAACTGAGAAGAATTTAATTCAAGATATTCTTACAACATTTTTGGAAATGCTTAAGTAGCACAATGAGAAATGGATATTTTTCAAATATCGAGAACATCTACTGCCTCTGAGATGGAACCCATGAGCTAAAATTCACTGCTCTTGTTACTGGAAGCACAAGCTCATGGTGCTAACCAGTGGCCTATGTTGCTGACACTAATGCTAGTAGAGTTGCTGCCAAGATTCTGCTGGAAACCTAGATGTTACTGTCTGTAGATGTGTCACCAGAAGTAGAGAGGCTTCTAGCTTCTCTCTGCCTTCTAACCTGTTGAGAATGCTGCCTCCTGTCAGAACCTATCCAGAACTCAGGTGAGAGCCAAGAATGCATATTTTGCACAGGAAGTGAGGGACAGTGAGGAGTCAGGTTGAGCTCATGACTTCTGATTGTGGTGCAGGCCATCCTTGGGGTCTGCCAACTATATCATGCTGTCTTGTCCTATAGGTTCTGGAGATGTGGAAATGTGGCAAGTTAGGGGGAAATCCAAGAAGCCTTGTGGAGGGCATGTGTGTTTGGAGCTGGATTGGGGGGGGGAGCAAGAAGAGGCAAGGGTCCCACCTTTCTCCCTGGGTGCTGCTGCAAATGAGAGACTGTGAGGAGGGCACCAGGCCTCTCAGCATACAAGGTTGTCTCTATTTTTGCCTCTGCCATCCAGAAGAGGTGGATTTTGTGCCTTCCACAGGGAAATATAAAGACTTTTCCTGAGATGAATGAGCAGAGGCTTTGGGGTGAACAGGAAGTCTTAGCCATGAAGATGATTATGGATATATAATAACAAAGATCATTAAAAAACTGATAAAAATGTTTATTTTTAAAGCACTAAAATGCAAAAGCTTCATGCTCCCCCAGAGGAAAAAAGCTTAATTAAAAGCAGAACCTTTCCAAAGGGCGGTCAGACCTAGTATCCACATAAAACCCCCACACTGGGCATGGGAGACACCGGCAACCCAAAGGCCAACAATAAATGCACCCCGTAAAACCAGAAATAAAATGAGCTCTGTCTGAGGCATGAGGCAAGGGGAGGGCTGGCCCCCGCGGCTGTATAATTGTTCAGCCCTCACCTCATTTAGGCCAATTACTTTGGGAAGGATTAGGAACTGACCCAGAGGTGACCACTTGTGCTTTAAAGTAAAAACCCAAAGCAGAAAGGGCTGGCCCAAGAGGCGAGGGCTGGAGGTGTGATAAGACCGGAGGCATGGGCGCTGAGGAGCATTCTGGTTCTTTCTGCCCTCAACTTACCAGGAGAGGCGTGGTGGCTTTTCTGACTCACAAAGGGATGAGATCAGCAGAGCGTTCACCCATTGGCAGAACCTGCTTGGCCAGAACCAAGAGCTGGATTTGAGCCGTCTGTACCCTAGACTGAGGCAGCATGGGAAAACACAGAGAACACCGCACCTAGAGGCAGGCTGAGGGCAAAGGAGTCGAAATTGTCACTACTCAATGTGTGGTCCTGGTACAGCAGCCACAGCTTCACCTGGGAGCTGGTGAGAAACATCTCAGGGCCCTCCCCAGACTTGCTGGAGCAGAACGGCATTTTAGCAGGATCCCCGGGTGAGCCATGAGCACATTCAAGCACAAAAGTGCTGGCTGGTCTGAAGCCTGAAGAGCATGTGTGTGCCACAGCTACCCTCCAGTGCCTGGCTTCATCCATGATTACTGTCAAGACTAGCATTCTTTTCAGACTCTGCAAAATGGAGACTCTATCCCCGACCTGCCCAGCTCTCCAGAGGGAATGTCGAGGAGGAAAATGAGATGCATCAATCAGAGCATGCTTTCAAAAGGCAGATCTGTTAGACATTCCAGAAAAATGACAAAGATACTATTCCTACTGTACAGATAAGAGAGTAGCTATGAAAGGAAGAGCCAGGACAGCCCCCGAGCTTCCAGACAGCACACGGACAAGGCAGGTATGCTCATAAGGAAAGACAGCCCAGGTGGAGCTTGCAAATGTGGGCTCTGAGTGACACCTTTCTGGATTTACCAGCCTGTCACTGTCTGGTTGTTGGTCTAGAGCAAATTAAATGCCCTCTCTGGGCCCTAGTTTTCTCATCTGCAAAATGGGAGTATTATAGGATAGTATATGAGTTAAAACATAAACCACTGGGAAAGTGCTTACTCTAGACCAAAAATGCTCTGCAAATGATAACCACTGCTATTATCTCATAGCCATGTCTTAGGGATTATGTGACAGTGTGTGTAATGGAACAGTAGTAGCACTGCTTACCCACTGAGTTGTGGACAGTGTGTAAGATACAGGCCTGAAAGGTGTGAAGTGCTCCTCTTGCTGCCTATGGAGGAAAGAGGACTTAATAGCTGTTCACAGTAGTCATTGCTGTTGTTGCTGCTGCAGATCACGTCCACAAGTCCTCTACCTTCACATCTCCCTTGAGCGTATGCAATCCCTGACTGAAACTCTCAGCAAGGCCACAACCAGTAAGCCTCACCACCTGGACACACACACACACACACACACACACACACACACACACACACTCCATCCTCAGCTCCTTGGCAGATAAGTACCAGGTGGAAATTGGCCTTCATGGGAAGGAAGGAGATGACAAAGCTAGTGGGTATAGGGTCTGCCATGCAGCCCAGGAAAGCCAACCTGGGGTGGTCATTCTATAGCAGTCCTACTACTCCAGGACTGTAGATCATCAGGTGGGCAACTCTAACCTATTTCTTCCCAAGAAGGGCTGTCTGTACACCCAAACCTGCCTGCTCTTTGGGATGAGATCTGATTGAAAACTCTGCTTTAAAAAAAAACCTGCAGGAAAGGGATATATTCAAAGAGGTCATCTGGGTCTTCCAAATCCCTTGCCTTCCTAGGAGTCTTTTCCCTTCCAAAACTCTTCCCGCAAATGGAAGCTCGCATGTGCAGCCACTGCAGCCACCCAGAACAAAGAAACCGAATCCCACTGTATACATGAGGAAGCTCAGACACAGAGATAAAGGGACCTGGATGAAAGTCACACTGCAATTTAGAGCTCTAGCTTGCCTGGAACCCAGGTGTTTTGACCCCTCATCTAGGGCTGCCCTAGGAAGAGAAGCAGCACGCCACTGAAGCTACTGTTTGCATGATTGTCTGTTCAGTGCCCCTCATCACTCTGTAAGCTCTGTGTGTGCAGGACTCTGTTTCCTTCCATCAATATTGTCCCCAGCTTCTAGCACAATTCCTGTTACACAACAGGTTCATGTTGACTGAATAGGTACATATTGACTGAATAAATATTGGACAAATTCTTGAACTGGATCATATTAATAAGCAGAAAACCTTGACACTACCCTTAGAAGCAAGCATAGGGGAGAATCAGTGATCAACAGAGCTGCTCTACCTGTTCATGTCCAGCAATGGTCACTTTGAGACAACTGCTAATGTGTCCCATTGTTCACATCTGTAGGAAAATAAGATTAATGATAGTATTATATTGATAACATTAGCTACTCTTGACTGAGCACAGGACCTTGTGCTATGACATATACTATGTACTTTTCATCTCATTTGAACCTCACGGCTACCATGTACTGTAGATATCATCCCCATTTTGCATATGAGAAAGCTGAGCTTCTGAGAGGTAAAGAGTAAGAGTTCACGAAGTTAGTAAATGGCAGAGCTGCTCTTCCAGCCCAGGTCCTCCTGATTCTGTTTGTTTTCTCTCCATTTCATGAGGCCATCTTGCTAAAGAGGCTGCCACTGCTGGTTTCCAGTCATTCTCCACAGACCACCCTATGAAGCACAGGTGAAGTCTAGGTATACCAGCAGATCACTGTTAGAAGATGTTTCTTTGGGGAGTGGTCTCTCTCAGACTCTGCATCCTGATGGACACAATTTGAAAGGCACTGGGGAGCCACCCAACCCAGCCACCTCCCATCCATCAGCTGTCTATTACATAAACATTTGGTGACACTTCCCAAGTGACGAATGTGTGTGTGTGTGTGTGTGTGTGTCTGTCTGTCTGTCTATGGGCTGTGGATTAGGATGGGGCAGCAAGAAAGGCAATAAAGACAAAATGATTTCTGTGACCAAGGATCCTGCAGTCTAGGGGGAATAATATAAACATAATTAACTATAATAATTCTAGGCAGAGTATGATAAGGGCCAAATAAGTACTTTCCTAGGGGAGGGGAATTTTAATGAATTCTCTCATGGACTAGAAAAGGGCTTCCTGAAGGAAGAGCTGGCATTTGAATTGGACTTTGGAGTAAAATTCAGATTTTGGTAGGTGGAAAAGGGTAGAAAAAAACAACAAAAAAGCATTCTAGCCAGAAAGGGCAACACAGGTGAAGGCACAGAGGTGGGAAAGTGAATGTCATGAGAGAAGGGAGTTATGGGTCATGGTTCCCTCATTGGCCTTCCTCCATCTGTGAAATTGTCCAGCTTTAGTTATTCTTTCACCTTAAGAATGATGAGGACCATACACAGTGCTAGACTGGTACTAGGCAAGGATGCCATATTCAAACATATGAACCTTTGGCCACTTCATAAGAAAGCTTTGAGAAAACGGGGCACTGGGAATACGCATTTTTAAGGCAGATGGGGGGAATAGTGCAGGGATGTCAGATATGTCATAAGCGATGCTACTCCCTCTTTCTGCACCCACGGCAGACATTACTAATTGATAACAGCACTGCTTCAGAATCCTTTCAACCCAGCACTTCCCCACCCACTGACAACAGATCAGAGTTCATACATGAAATACAACTGATTTGCCCTCCCTGTGATAGTGCATAGGGCACCTGGATAGAAGTCTCCAGCAGTCAGATGGCTGGGGTTTGAGTCCCAGTTTTGCCACTTCCTGTCTGTGTCACTTTGAGCTACATGGCTGGCCCCTCAGCTGCTGCACAGCCATCTGCAGATGGGAAGGGAAGGAACTAACATTTTTTGGAAGCTGTGATAGAGGCGATGCTACGTACTCACTTAAGCTCATTTTCTTCTCTTCCTGGCTACTTAGCAAAGGGCATTCCCAAGGCAGCTCCTCTGCAGTTAGGTGGGGCCGTACAACTGATTTGGTCAATGAAATGCAGATGGAAGTGGTATGTGCAACTTCAGACTTGATCAGAAACACCATACTTCTCACCATCCTCTGTCTGCTCATGTGCAGAGGACTTCATGGAGGATCCCAAGGCCTCAGGATATGTGGGAGTAACAGAAGGAAGCTGCCTGGGTCCCTGAGTCACCACATGGAAGCCTCTCACCAAACTCTCCACTGGAATTCACGGGAATGAGAAATCAGCTTGTATTTGGCTAAGCCAGCGAGGTTTGGAAATTTGTTATGGCAGTTACCACTACCTATTGCAATTAATATTAATATAAACCCATGATTTCATTTACATGCCTTCACAGCTCTCTTAGGAAGGCATAATTCTCCCCTCTTTTGCTATTTCACTGATAGCAAAACTGTGGCTGAAAGAGATCTGATAGCATCAGTAGAGTCCCACTTTTGGAAGGTAAATGAGTTTGAAAGTCCTCCTTTCCACCAAAGCCTTTAATGTTTGTACAGGAATCTTTTGAAAAGCCTGTCAATAGTGCAAGAGTTTGAGATTTTGAAGGTTTGATGAGTTCATGGAGATGAACAGTTTTATAAATATTTAAGAAGAAAACATGCAGAGGCCTATTATAACAATGGTGGTGGAAGGACCAGATAGGCCAGCTTTACCCTTCACAGACACAGCTGGGCTGGGCCATCCTCAAAGCAAGTGCCCGCAGAGGAGGAGGGGCTGCCCTCTTGTGTTCCCTGGGAGGAAGCATTGGCACCAGGAGTCCTGTACCCTGAGGAGGCAGAGAGAGTGGGAGGGGGTGGGATGGGGAGAGGTTATGGAGAATAATTATAATGGCACAGCAGTAAATGAGCATACTTTTAAATATCAGCCTGATTTACAGGTTCCACCCATTTAATTGCTTCTTTCATAAACTCTGCACGTTCCATACATCATGGAAAAACATTAAAGAAAGATCACTCGTGTAAAATATTAAAGACAAATGGCCTCTCCAAGGGACAGTTGCCCACTGCTTTTCTGCATGGCCTGTCTGGGGTTTGGACTGGACACAGGCCTTATGTGAGAGAGCTGTCTCTTCCCCACTTCTCTGAAGCTGGCCCAGCCTGTGCCTCCATTTGAAGGGACAGGGAGAAGACCCTGGCCCTTAGCTGCAGACCTGGCTTCTGGATTTATTTTCATCAGGCAAGATTAACAAGCCCTCCAAAGCAGATTAGGCTTTGTAGGGGAACTCTTCCTCATGCCCAGCCTTGCAATTATGAGAAAAAGACATAACCATAAATACCCCAAGGTGACCATAGCTTGGAGTAGGGGAAACCTTGAGGAGATGTTCAAAGATTTTAAAGATGTTGCCGAAAGAGGATTTTTGTTTACTTTAAAGAGCTGTAAAACTGTCCCCCACATCTTGGTTTTGAATATCTGGGTATTGTCAACGACAAAGAAGAAGAAAAGTAGATATTCTGCTTAAAACTGAAGGATGTTAATAAATGCCTTTCTGTAATCAATCAGTAATGAGTCTCCACTGACCACCTATTATATGCTCAGTGCTATCAGGCTCTATGAATATTGTGAGATATGAGCCCTGCTTTTAAGGTATTTTAGACTTGGGGGAAAGATAAAAAATGCATGATAGCATTCAGCATTCATTTATTCAATTGTTGAAGGCCTACTATGTACCACACTTAGTACTAGTCACAGGATAGATATAGTGGTGTGCTGGTAAATTTTTAACAACCAGCTCATAGGGAAGAAAAAAAGATCCCAGGTTTGCTGTATTTGCTTTGGTGTAATTACTTCCAATGTAGCCAATTTCAAGCTACCAAAATGGCGTTGCTTAACTTCGGATTGGGAAGAGATTTCACAATAAACCTTATTGCTAAGTGGTGTAAACTGGCTCCAGCACACTGCTGCATATAATTAAAAGTTAGATTGTGTGGTATGTGCAGTAAAGGTCTTGTACTTCAGAGAAGGAAATCAGAGTATCCTATCTTATTCAGAAAAAATTTCCTTGGGCAAAGGGGACATAGTTAGGTACCTAGGAGGACCAAGGTTTGGAGAGAAGGAAGACAGGGCATTCTAGGCCAAAGACATCAATCGAAGTAAAGGCACAAAGGTAAGAATCAGTAAGAAAGGAATGTGTTTCTGGAAGCAGATTGAATTGGGGAGTTGGAGTGCTGTGAAGCCAGAGAGCAGAGAGTCTTGGAAATAAGGCCTAAATTCTGTGTCATCTTGGGCTAGGAAAGAAGTCTGAACATTCAAGAGGCCCATGGGGGTTGTCATCTGGGTCAGGTAAACAGATGCTGCACTGGGACAGGGATGTGAGCCCAGCAGCACAACCAGCTCCAGGGGCAATCAAAGGGCCCATCAAATAATGATTGCAAATACTTTTTAAGAGCTGACTGGTCCATGTCAGAAATGTGCCAATCACTTCCCATCCATTAACTCATTTAACCCACAAAACCTAATGAGGTGGTTGCTGTTAGTAAACCCATTTTACAGATCAGGAAATCAAGGTATCAAAAGCTTAGATAATTTCCTAGAGTCCTTTGTCCAGGATCACACAGCCAGTAGTGATGAAACTAAGATTTTGTGCTAGGCAGTTTGGTACTGGGCCTGCCCTCTTAACCCCTCTGCTATTTCTTTTTCTTTCTTTTATTTTCCTTTCTTTTTAAAAATTTTATTTCTTTCTAAACTTTTTCTAAAATTTCCACATGATCCAGCAATCCCACTTCTGAGTATATACCCAGAGGAAGGGAAATCATCATGTCGAAGGGATACCTGCACTCCCATGTTCATTGCAGCTCTGTTTACAATAGCCAAGATATGGAACCAACCTAAATGTCCATCGATGGATGATTGGATAAGGAAAATGTGGTATATATACACAACGGAATACTACTCTGTCATAAAAAAGAATGAAATTCTCCCATTTGCAACAACATGGATGAGGCTGGAGAAACTTACGTTGAGTGAAATAAGCAAAGTACAGAGGGATAAATACCACATACACTCACTCATATGTGGGAGCTAAGAGAGAAATAAGGAATGAAAGAAAGACCACAGTGGTGCATTGGACTCGCAGAGGGAGAGAGCATACCTTGGGCTACAAAGTGGAGTAGGGGGGGTTAGAGGGAGAGGGAAGGTGGATGGGGTTGATTGAGTGGGGGACATGGGGTATAATCGCAATTTGTGGTAATGGGTATGCTGCCAGTGTGGATCTAGCCTTCACGTCTTGGACATGAGGGGTGACGATCAGCTTTATATCTCATGACTATTCATAACCAATAAAAATGAAAATAAAAATAAAATAATAAAATAAAATAAAATTTCAAATATATATAAAGTAGAGAACTCCTGTACCCATCACTCAGCTTCAGCAATCATTAATTCCTGGCCAATCTCATTTTATCTATACTCCTACTGTTTCCCATTCCCCTGTTATTTTGAAGCAAATCCAAGGCATATATAATTTCATCCATAAATAATTCAGTATGTATCTCTAAAATATAAGAACTTGTCAAATACACACACACCATTATTACATTTAAAATTAACAATAGTTTTAAATTTCATTTGATATCGAATCGGTGGTCACATTTTCCAATTATTTTATAAATGCAGCATAAAAAATGACTGTTTGTTCAAATTATGACCCATAAAAGATTTATATCTTTTATTTGAATGTTCTTTCGATCTCTTTAAACTCTCTTATTTTTAGCATATAACTTATTTGTGGAAGAAACCATACTGTCTGTCCTGTGATCTTTTCCACAATTTGGATTTCACTGTTTATGCTCTCATGGTATCTTTTAACATGTTTCTCTGCTCCCTGCATTTCTAGTAAATTGGTTACTATTCCTAGAGGCTTAATCAGATTCAATTAAGTTTTTGTTTTTTTTTTTTTTTTTGGTCAAGATTACTTCTTAGGAAACGTATTCTTCCAATAGGAGGCCCCTAAAATCTGGTGTCTTTCTTTTTGTGATCTTAGCAATGATTGATAATTATTGCCTGGACCTGTTATCGCATTAGTGGCCACAAAATGATGACCTTTTAATTTTATCATTGATTCTTCATGTATTCCAGAAAGAATATTTCTGCTAAGAAGAACTTTCCTTTACTATTCACTCTTAACTACTTGGGTACCTTGATGAACACTTTATAGATGAATTGCAGGACAAATGCTTTTTGTTTTTTCTTTTATTTACTATTTAAAAAAATTATTTGTTTCCTATCAATGTCCAGTGATGAACACTGAGGCTTTTGTTGTTATTGCTGTTTATATGTTTATGTATATGTTGTTTTTATATCATTATGAACTCATGAATTTAAACATGTGTGATGTATTTTAATCTATTGCACTTGTTATGTGTTTAATGCTACAGTTGTCCCAATTTTGACAAATGGGTACCTTCTGAGTTCTTTTGGCTCCTGAATTTTTTTTTGACATGACCTCAGAAGTCTTTTGAATCTTCCTCACTCTCTGCAATGACAAGATATAACCCCCAGTCTCACCTTGTACATTGTTCCCCAGACCTGGAATTGTCCATTTCTCCAGAGAGAAATGGTATTTAGAGACCACATTGTAGGAGCTAGAGATGTTCTACACTGCTTCTCCCAGAGGGAAACAGTGATACAAAAACTCCAAGCTGCAGATGAGTCAAAAATATTTTTACTTGGGCTCAGGTTCTGCTGAGTTAAAGCAAGGAAAGAGTGCCTGCTAGGTAAGTTTTCAAGTTGACCAACTTGTCATGATTTGTCCTCTGAGTTGTTCCATTGCTTTACCATTAACATCATCATCAAAAATAAAACAAACCAAAATTTTAAATTTCTCCAGGAAAGCACTACGAATTTCAAAAGTCAAACATGGTAAACTTTGTTCTGCAGTGTCCACCCCCCAGAAGGGAAACAGTAACTAACACCCGGTCGTATTAGTAATGACCCTGGTACTGCCTCTGTTAATCTGAGATGTGGGGAAAGGGTTCTGAAAACATTATTCTCAGTTTTCTCTAAATAGTCTCTTAGAAAATTCTCTAATATTCTTCTAAAAACACTTGTTCCCTAGAGTTTCAGAGTATTGACCTTCCAGTGGATGCTACTTATACTAAATTGTCTTCCAACAATACCTTTTAGCTCAATTTACAAATTGCAATATGCTCACACACTTTGAGAAGGTCTGAGAAATGGATACGTTATGTTGATATTTCCGAAACACATAGACTGGGCAAATCTCCATAATACAAGGCTCTTTAGCTTCAGGAGAGTTGAGAGATGGTTAGCTGTCCACCAAAGTCCTTGTTCCTTATTCTTCCTGGGAACCCAGGGAGCCTGTATTTCCCAACCTCTCTTGAAGTTAGGTATGGCCAAATAATTAAATTCTAGTCAATGGAATATGGGGGGATGTGATATGAGTCACTTCTAGGCTTGGCACATAAAACCCTCCTTTGTGAGCTTTTCTATGCTTTCCTTTGCTTCTGGCTGGATGGGATGAAGACAACCATTGCATCTTGTAGGCAACAGCTTAAAGATGAAAGAAACTCCATCTGCCTGAATCCCTGAATGTCTGCATGGAAGAGAGTTTTCCCCTACCTCCAGGAATACCTGTTTTGGCCTATACAAGGAAAAATATATAATTCTATTAAATTTGAGCCTTTATGTATGACTGGGTCTATTTGTTACAGAAGCTAGCATTATCTAACTAAATCATGATCCCTTATATCAAAAGAAAGCTACTCTGTAAGGGCCAGATGCTCTGCTGGTTTTCAAAAATCCTCTTGAAATTGAAGATCGAAGCACCTTATTAGGTATAGATTTTCTACTCGTTCTACTCATAAGATTAAGTTAGATTGAGAAAATGAAGTTAAGCTTCTTTCCCCTAGAAATATGCATAACCAGTATAGTACTGTAATTCGCTGAAGTGATACTTCAATTAAAAAATCCAAAACAAAAACAACAACAACAAAAAAAAAGTGAACTCTTTAGTCATACTGTCTGGGTTTGTATGCCAGTTCCAAACTTTAATACCTGCAAACTCAGGCAAAAAACTTTCTGTTTTGGTTTTCTTACCTGTAAAGTGTGAATAAAACTTTGAGTTAATCCATATAAAATACTTAGATCAGTCCCTGGCACATCGTAAGGGCTAAAAAACAAACAAACAAAAAACTCCATGCTACTATTCTTGAAATTCCATCAATTAATCAATTTATTTAATAAATGAGTACTGCACGCCTCATCAATCCCTGTTGTTGGTACTGGAGATTCAGTGTAAAGCACAGAACTAGACACCATGGCTGGGGTTGAGAGAAGGCAAAAATGAGTAAGTTATTTCTAATGGTTATGAATGTTATAGTCTGAATGTATCATCCAAATTTCCTCTGTTGGAATCTTAATCCCCAGTGCAACAGTGTTCAGAGGCACTTTTAAGAGGTGATTAGGTCACGAGGGTTCTTCCCTTATGAATGGAATAATGTTGTTATCACAGTGAGTTTGTTATAAAATTGAGTTCAACGCTCTCTTGTATACTGTCTCCCTATGTGATCCTTCTGCCATGTTATGATGCAGCAAGAAAGCCCTTGTCAGACGCAGCCCCTCTGTCTTGGACTTTCCAGCTTCCGTAACTGTGAGCGAAATAAACTTGTGTTGTTTGTATATTACCCGGTCTGTGGTATTCTGTTATAGCAACACAAAGCAGACTAAAACCATGATGATAGAATTTTTCTAAAAGAGTAGAAGTCCTGAACACCTTCCAAGGAAGCGTGGAACAAATTAAAATGAAGATACCCATTGCTTACCCTCCTGCCAAGTGAAAAACAAGCTCTCTGATAACTTGTCTCTGGAGCTGATTATTTCAGGGCACCAAATTCAGTGCCCATGAGGGGGCCGGGAACGTACCCCAGTGATTGCAGTTGAGCAGCCTAAACAACTGGACTGCATTTGAATTCCTTTCAATGGGGAGAATGGAGTTGGCTGTCAGGTGTGAAGGTGGGCTCAGCTTGACAGTTCTTTTGATTTTTCAAGAGAAAATGCTTTCCACAGTGGTTTCCACATTCAGGGGAAAAAAATCTGTCGACTATTCTGTAATCCCAGATTTTTATATGAAAATTTCCCATTTGTAAACATTAACAAATACTTCAAAGAATGCTTTCGAATTGCATATGTTCACCAAAATCCAACTGTGGGCCAAACCTGGCACATTGGCCATCAGCTTGAAACCTCTGGTTTGTTTACTTGAGAGGAATTAAGGGCATTTTGGCAGATGGAGAGTGAGAATAACTAGTGGCGAATCTTTCGTTGAAAAGAAAACAAATCAAAACAACAACAGGGAGTAGTCCCGGGCTCCGGGAAGGAAGCCATCCCACTCCCCGTTTTGCTAGAGGAAGCTGCCAGAATGGCAGGGTAGCCCAGCTCCACCAGAACTCCCGCAATCGTTGGCAGGCCATGTAAATCAGCAGTTTTCTCAGAGGCAAGAACCCTTTAAAGCTGTTTTACCAATATGAATATTGTCCAAGTGATCGTTGGGGAGAATATACAAACAGACTGCAATAAAATTAAAAATAACTTTTGAAGGAAATAGTATATTGGAAGGATTCATTACAGAAGTTCAAACAAGGGCCCATATGTTACCCTCCTCTTTATGGCGGAATATACAGAGGGCCTGTAATAAAATGAGGGCAGGAAAGGGGGGTGGAGTGGAATTTGCTTGTTGAGGCAAAGGATAAGATCCGAACAGCAGATAAATAACCAAGATATCTTTATGATTATATAGGCACTTGCCTCCTGAGCTAGCAGAAGTTTTCTTGCTGATATACATTTGCACTGATGTTTTAATTAACATTGCCTAACTGTGATAAGAAATGAGTAGTTTGCTTGTCTATATTTTTCTGTCCGTCTCCCCACCCCAACCCCCCTTTTGTTTTTAAGTAAACACATGAATTTGGGGCCTCTGGATATAAGTTTCTCTCTAACTTTATTGTTTAGAATCAAAAGTCCCTTGTGATTTTCAGGTTGACTGAAGGTTACATGGCAGTGATACAAGAACCTACCCAGAAGTTATGGTTTCTTATAATTTAAGAGAATTACGTTTATTCTCAATGCCTGTCCTGGCTGTATACAATGTAAAATTTTATTTTGTTATTAAGATAATAAATTTTCCTATAAATCCCAGAGCACATTAGCTGTTTTAGATAGTGAACTGGATGCTCAATATCAAGGAATTATCCAGAATGCAGCAAAGGTTGACAAGAAAATAGGAAATAAAAGAAGAGGTTAAGAGAAGAAAAAGAGAAGGTCCAACATATGTTTAACCAAGTTTCCAGAAAGACAGAATGAGAAACTGAGAGACAATATTTGAAGGCTGATATTTTTCCACCATTTATAAAAGACACAAATCTTGAGTTTAAAAAACACAAGAATCTACCCCAAAACTATACCCAGTCACAATATAATGAAAATGAGGAAGATAAAAATTGAAGAGAAGATCTTAAATACAGTCAGAGAAAAAAAAAAAAAAAATTACCTATAAGGGAACAAGAATTAAACTGACATCTGACTTCTCAAGAGTGACAATAGAAGCCAGAAAACAGTGAGATAATTTCTTCAATATGCTAAGAAATCTAGAATTATTTACAAAGTGAAACTGTCTAAAAGAAAGGCAAAATAAACACATATAAAGTTAAACAGAAATTTAGAGAGTAGATCACTGAATGATTCTCATTTAAGAAAGTAACACCATAAGAAATATGTGATGCAAAATTATTTTATGCTTAAAATCAAAATCATGAAAGCTTTGATTGTATTAAAAATAGTAATCGTATTTTAAGGAGTTGAAACATATATACCAGAAACAAAATACCAGAAAAGTAGCAGTTGGGCGGTATTGACTAGATTTAGAGCATTTTAAAGTTTTAGGAGAAAGATAAAGATATTAGTTAACTTTAGATTTTGTAAATATGCATGCAAAAACCTTAGAGTTACCATTAAAATGAAGACAGACTGTATAATTTACAAAGTGATGGAGCAAATAATGGATAAATGGGGGAAACATTCAATAAAAATATAGATGAAGTAGGAATAAAGCAGAACAAATGGAACAAATATTAAGCATGAAATAAGATGGCAAAAATAAATACAAGTACATCAGTAATCATGATAAATGTAAATAGACTAAATTTGATCCTTATTTTTAAAAGATTGACAAACTAGACTAAAACAACACAAACAAAATGCAGCTAAATGCTGTTTGCATGAGACATACCTAAAATATAAGAACCAAAAAGTTTGAAAGTAAAAGGATAAAAAAGTCATACTCAGCAAGAGCAAACAAAAAAGAAAGCCAATGCTAGCTTCCTTTTAGACAAAATAGAACTTAAGGCAAAAAACATTACCAGAGATGAAGGTAGTAATTACAGTAATGATTATAGAATCAAATTAGTAATAATCCATACAAAATTTACAAAATTGTATTGCTTAATTACATGGCTTTACAGTATATGAAGAAAAACAAAAAGCTAGAATCCCAAAGAAATTAACAAACTCCAACCTCATTGTAAAACTTTTAACATTCTCTTAATAAATGATAAATTAAGTAGACGAGAAGTCAGAAAGTATGTAGAAAAGCATATTTAATAAGCTTGATATACTGGATATAGATAGGTGAATAAGTCTTCAAATTAAAAATAGTACACACTAAATGACACTCACTAAACATTTTTGAAAAATGGCCATTTTTTCTTTTTTTAATTGCCAGTACTATCACATTTTAAAAGGTTGCATCATGTAATCACATGTGTCATATAATCAACAACTAATCATCAATAATAACTAACCTGTATTTTCAATTAATTTTGGCAATAAAATATACTTTAATTGCACTATGATGGGGAAGGCACTATTCCAAATGTTTTACATATATTAACTCCTTTCACCCTTATAACAACCCCATGAAGTAGAACCATTATTATTCCCAACTTACAAAGGGAGAAAGTGAGGCACATGGGACTATATAAATGGCTCAAGTCCACAATACTATTAAGTTTGAACCCAGTTCTTAAGGCTTTAGGGCCCATGCTTCTAAACATCTCATTATCCTGCTACTCAATGTAATAACAGTTATAAATTTGTAATCAAAAGATTAACTTGAGCACTGACATAAAGATAGACCTCACGGTCAATGGAAGAGAATTGAAAGTCCAGAAACTCTCACATTTATAGTCAATTGATTTTTGACAGGGTGCCAAAAAAATTCAAAGGGAAAAGAAATAGTCTTCAACAAACGGTCTGGGAAAACTACAAATGCACATACAAAAGAATGAAATTGGACCTTTTCCATACACAAAAATTAAGTCTAAATGGATCTTAGACCTAAATGTAAAAGCTATAAGTATAAAACTCTTAAAAGAAAATTTAAGAGTAAATCTTCATGCCCTTGAATTTGGCAATGAATTCTTAGATATGACACCAAACACATAAGCAACAAAAGAAAAACAGATAAATTTGGTTTCACCAAAACTAAAAACTTTTGTGCTTACAAAGATACCATCAAGAAGATGAAAAGACTCCAAAAGTATAGGTAATGAAAGAAAAATTAGACAAATGGGATTGCATCAAACTAAAAATACTTTGTACAGCAAAAGAAACAATCAAGAGAGTGAAGAGACCTACAAAGTGGGAGAAAATATTTGCAAGCCACACATCTGAAAAGGGGTTAGTGTCCAAAATATATAAGGAGCTCAAAGAACTCAATAACAAGAAAACAAATAATTCAATTAAAAAATGAGAAAGACCAGTGGAGTAGAATTGAGAACCCGGAAATCACCCCTCAGGCTTATAGCCACCTGATATTGGACAAAGGCAACAAATATCTACATTGGGGAAAAGACTGCCTCTTCAACTAGTGGTGCTGGGAAAACTGTATATCCATACGCAGAAGAATGAAACTATATATGCATCTCTCACCATACACTAAAATCAACTCAAAATGGATTAAAGACTTAAGTATAAGACCCGAAACTGTAAAATTACTAAGGGAAAATATAGCTGAAACATTCCAGCAACTAGGTCTGGGCACAGACTTTATGAACAGGAGCCTGAAAGCACAAGCAGCAAAAGAAAACATAAACAAATGGGACTATATCAAACTATAAAGCTTCTGCACAGCAAAAGAAACAATCAACAGAGTGAAATGACAACCTACAGAGTGGGAGAAAATTTTTGCTAACTATGCATCTGACAAGGGATTAATATCAATAATATAGAAGGAACTCAAACAATTACATAGTAAAAAACCAAATAACCCAATTAAAAAATGGGCAAAGGTGCCAAATAGACATTTTTCAAAGGAAGGCATACAAATGGCCAACAGGTGCATGAAAAAATGCTCAACACCCCTAGTCATCAGGGAAATGCAAATTAAAAATACATTGAGATACCACCTCACCCCAGTTAGACTGGCTATAATAAAAAAGATGGAGAATAACAAATGCTGGAGAGGGTGTGGAGAGAAGGGAACACTCCTGCACTGTTGGTGGGACTGTAAATTAGTACAACCACGATGGAAAACAGTATGGAGGTTTCTCAAACAACTACAGATAGATCTTCCACATGATCCAGCAATCCCACTTCTGAGTATATACCCAGAGGAATGGAAGTCATCATGTCGAAGGGATACCTTCACTCCCATGTCTCATCGTAGCTCTGTTTACAATAGCCAAGACATGGAACCAACTGAAATGTTCATCAATGAATGATCGAATAAGGAAAATGTGGTATATATACACCATGGAATACTACTCGACCATAAAAAAGAATGAAATACTCCTATTTGCAACAACATGGATGAACCTGGAGAAACTTAGTTTGAGTGAAATAAGCAAAGCACAGAGGGATAAATACTGGATGTGCTCACTCATATGTGATAGCTAAGAGAGAAATAAAGAAGAAAAGAAAGACCACAGTGGTGCACTGGACTTGCAGAGGGAGAGAGCATTCCTTGGGCTACAAAGTGGAGTGAGGGGAAAAGGGGGGGTGAGAAGGGGGATAATTGGGTGGGGGACATGGGGTACAAATGCAATTTGTGATAATGGGTATACAGCTAGTTTGAATCTGGCCCCCACATCATGGGCACGAGGGATGACAATCAGCTTTGTATCTCAGGAATATTCATAACCAATTTAAAAAAAAAGATTTTAAAGAATAAAAAAATGAGTAAGAAATATGAGTAGACATTTCTTAAAGAATACATTCAAATGGCCAACAGGTATATGAAAAAATGCTTGACATCACTAATCATCAGGGAAATGCAAATTAAAACCATAGTGAGATGTTATCTCACACCTGCTACAATGGCTTTTATCAAAAATACAGACAATAATAAGTGTTGACAAGGATGTGGAGAAGGAAACCCTTGTATACTGTTGGTGGAAACAAATCAGTATAGCCATTATTGAAGACAGTATAGAGGTTTCTCAAAAACCTAAAAATAGAAATACCACATAATCCAGCAATTCCACTTCTGGCTGTCTACCCAAAGGAAATGAAATCAATATATGAAAGAGATATCTGTTACTCCCATGTTCGTTGCAGTATCATTCACAATAGCCAAAACACAGAATCTACCTAAGTGTCCATCAACAGATGAGTGGATAAAGAGAATGTTCTATATACACACAATTAAATACTATTCAGCCTTAAAAAAGAAGGCAATCCTGTCATTTGCAACAACCTGGATGAAAATGGAGGGCATTGTGTTAAATGAAATAAGCCAGGCACAGAAAGACAAATACTGCATGATCTCAGTTGCCTGAGGAATCTAAGAAAGTTGAATTTATGGAAATAGAGAGTAGAATGATGGTTACCATGGACTGAGGGGAGGGAGAGAGTGGGGAGACAGTGAAAGGGTGCAAGGTTTCAGGTAGATAGCAGGAATTAGTTTGGGAGATGTGTTGTGCAGTATAGCATATTGACTGCAGTTAATAATAATATACTGTATTCTCAAAAATTGCTAAGAGAGTATATTTAAAATTTTCTCACCACAAAATAACAATAAGTATGTGAGATAATGGCTATGTTAATTAGCTTGATTTAATCATTCCACAATGTATATGTATGTCAAAATATCAAGTTGTACACCATAAGTACAAGGGTACTTAAAAAGTTTATGGAAAGATTTGTATTATAATTTAAGTTTACTTTTCCACAAACTTTTTGAAGTACCCTCATATATGTAATTGAAAAAAAAGTGAAAAAACAACCCACATAATGGGAAACATCATTTGCAAATCAGATATCTCATAAAAAACTTGTATCTAGTATATTAAGAATGCTAACAGCTCAATAATAAAAAGACAAGTGACTCAATTAATAATTAGGCAAAGAATATGAATAGACATTTCTTCAAAGAAGATACACAAATTTATAATTAGCACATGAAATGACCCATAGCATCAGTAGCCATTAGAGGAAGACAAATCAAAACCATAATGCGATACCACTTCACACCCCCTAGGATGGCTGTAATCAAAAGAAAGTTAATAATAAGTGTTGATGAGGTTGTGGAAAAATTGGAACACTGACACTTTGCTCATGGAAATGTAAAACGGTGTGGTCTTTTGCAAAACAGTCTGGCAGTTTCTCAAATAGCTAAACTTGTAGTTACTATTTGACCCAGAGTTTCCACTTCTAGAAATAAAAAGTTAGAACATTAAAAAAATTTAATCCATTAATTAGAAATCATTTCTCATAAAACCTCCAATTCCAGATTGTTTTCTGGTGAGTGCTACAAACTTTTAAGGAACAAATAATTTCAAACTAATGCAAAAATTTCCGGGGAAGAATAAAGGAAGAAACACTCTCCAGCACATTTTATGAGACAAGTAAATTGAATCCAAAACCAGTCAAGGAGAATATGATAAAGGAAAAACACAGACCAAGCTCACCAATGAGACAAATATCTTAAACAAAATATTAGCAAACAAGGGCCGGCCCGGTGGCGCACTGGATAGTGCGCCGCTTGGGAAGCGCGGCGGCGCTCCCGCCTGAGGGTTCGGATCCCACATGTGGACCAGTTCCCGCTCACTGGCTGAGCGAGGTGCAGGAGCAACACCGAGGGTTGTGATCCCGTTGCCGGTCCCCGGTCCGGTACAGGGGCAACACTGAGGGTTGCGATCCGTTGCCGGACACGGAAANGGAAAAAAAAAAAAAAAAAAAAAAAAAAAAAATATTAGCAAACAAAATTCAGTCAAGTATAAAATTGATAATTCACTGTAACAAGTCAAATTTATCCCTGGATATCAAGCTTAAATTATCATTTGGAAATCAATAAATTAATTCATCATATTAAGAAATTAAAAGAGAGAAATTACTTGATCACCTCGTTAAATGCAGAAAAAAGTGTTCAGTATATGCTGTTGTCTATTCAGTTAAAAAGTGCTAAACAAATTGGGAAAAATTAGAAACTTCTTAATCTAATAAAGGGTGTATTTTAAAAAATTAAGGCAAGCACTTTACTGAAAGTTGAAGTGATAAATGCATTCTATTTAATATCACAAAGGAGATAAGGACAGAAACATTCCATGTCAAAATGACATTGAAGAGTCTAGAAAGTGAACTAAGGCAAGGAAAAAAAAATGTGTATAAGGATTAGAAAGGAAATAAAAATGCCACTGCCATGTGGATCATATAGTTTGTCTATATAGGGAAGCCAAAATTGTCTACCAAAACATTATGAAAGTTAAAGAGTTTAGCAATGTTGCCAGTTTAAAAATAACCCATATGTAGAGGTCAGGAGCCTTTCTAAACACCATCAACAGTTAGAAAATATGACCAGAAAAAATACTATTTACCATAGCACCATAAGATAAAATATGTAGGAATAAATAAAACAGAAGATGTGAAAGATTCTTATGGAGAAAATTATAAAATTGTATTGAAAGACATTTTTTAATTACCCAGTGGCAGAATAAAGATTAAAGACCTTAAGATATCATTTGTCCCAAGAGTTTCCTATAGATTGGTTGTAGCTCCATTCAAAATCTCAAAGGAAGTTCAATTTGACATTCAACTAAAATATATATACAGAAGAGTAAAAGGCCTAGAACACTCAAGATTTAAAGAAGGAGACTTAAAGAAGGAACATAGAGGAGAGAGTGCCCTACCAGATGTTGACTCTTAAAAAGCTCTAGAACTTAAGACACTGTTATATTGGAACAAGGAAAGGCAAGTAGATCGATGAAATAGAAGAGAAAGTCCAGAAACAGAAACGCCTAAACGGAACCCTATTTTATGATAGAAATGGCCCTCCAGATCAGTGAGGTTATCCATTTGCAAAAGTATCAAATCAGGCCTCTCTTTACTCCATATACAAAAACCAATCCCAGGTTGATTAATGACTTAAATGCGAAAGGCAACATTATAAAAATTTTGAATAAAAGTTTTCTGAAGCTTTGGAATAAGAAAAGATTTTTTAAACACCATTTAAAAATGAAGCACAAACCATAAAGGAAAAGATTGATAGATCCTGTTCATCAAAAGACTCTTTTATAAAGAGAGTAAAAAGACAATTCTTAAACTGGAGGAAAACATACATGTGACAAAAGCGTGGGACCCAAAAATGCATAAGAAAGTCTTACAAACCAATGAGAAAAAAGACAAGCGACCTAATAGAAAAATAGGCAGAATTCTTGCACAAACTTTTCAAAACAGGAATCCTGAGTATAGCCAATAGACAGAGGAAAAGATGTGGATGATCATTAGAAATCAGAGAATTGCAAATCAAAGCTACAGTGAGATATTATTTTATATCCAATGCATTGGCAAAAATTTTAAATGCCTGGTCATACTAAATTTTTGTGATAATACTAAATATTCCACACTTCTGGTGGGAATGTAAATTAGTTCAGCCACTTTGAAAAATAATTTTGCATGTGTTATTTAATAAAAAGTTCAAAAAGCATATACCTGAAAAACAGTGCTTGACTCCTAGATGCACAATCTAAAAACCTTCTCACAGTAGACATTAACAAGATGATTATAGCCACAAAATTTATTTTAGCAAAAGCAAAACAAAATAAAAATCTGAAGAAACACACATATCTATAGATAGGACTACAGAGATAGGAGAGTAAATGGAAACAATGAAAAAGTGAAAATTATTTTTTGAATAGCTGCACATTAACGTTAATGAAGTTCAAGACATAATGCTGAGGGAATAATGTCACAGCTGATTACCTAGCATAGGAGACCTTTTGCTCAAAAACATACAAGACAACATATTAGAGATCTAAAACGAGGGAATGATCAGATAACATTTAGGATATAAGAGGATCAAATCCACTGGTAATCTATTCCTTAATAGGTTGGTGAGTATATGGATATATATTTTATTATTTTCCTTATTCTTAAAATTCCATATTATTATTTTGAATTATTTAATACAAACAATTTTTAAATATTTTTAAAAAGACGTAGACTATTAAAAATAAAAAAGAACCTCAAGATAATCTTCTACGGGGATTCTCAAATGATGCATTAACAGTCCATTGAAATGATGACGGTGGTGAATGACCAACTAGTACTGGAAAAACTTGAACAACTAAGGTGCTTATACACATAATGAGATCCCTTTTCTTGAGATTATTTTTTGGATTTTTTTTGCAGAATCTGGATGCATCCATGGAAGTGTGTTTCACATGTACACATTATGCATCCTGTCCCCTGGCCATAACAGTAGTCATTTAGAAAGTAATGAACGCTAATTGAGTACTATGTGCTAGGCCGTGACATGCATTATCTCTTTTAATTCTTAGGATACCCCAATGAGGTAGGTACTATCACTCCACTATGTTAATGATAAAATGCATGCCTTAAAACGTTAAGAAATTTACT
>NW_007731792.1:83666-85759 GCF_000696425.1 Galeopterus variegatus | reverse complement strand
GCAACACGGGTCAATTTGGAATGCCAAAATAGATAATAAATGATACACATGACAGAAAAAGACATGATATTGAGTTGAGAAAAACCATTTTAGCTGATTTCTGCCTGTTTCTGTATCTGTAAAAGTGGGGAGGGTGTTGAACTATCAGTGGTTCTTATGCTGTTCAGGTCATAGAATTTCTCCCCAGAAGAAAGAACATGTGTACACATCCATGCAAAATTTACATATAATGCCAGAGATTCTTCAACCTCTGAAACCTCATCCCCAAGTCCTGTCAGGAAGAGTAGATTCCAGGTCAGTAACCCCTGGATCTCATAGATCTGTGAAGTCCCTTCCAGCTGAATAATTCAGTGACTCTAAAATATCTCTTCAATTAGCTGCAAAAGGAAGCCTCCCTTGCAAGCCAGAGGAAGGAGCAGGCGCCTTTGGTTCACAACCCTGAGCCATCTGCAAACTGAGAAACTCAGTGGGGCCTCTCCAATATTTTAGCGTCTACCAAGGAGGGCTTTGTGTCAGGCTTGTCGGCAGTAAAACAGGAAATGAGGACAGGGGCATTAATAGCCTTTGTAAACAGCACCTTCAAGGTCTTCAATCACCAATTTGAGGGTGTTCACCACTGGGGTGGAAAAAAAAAAAAAAAAGAAGAGGGGGGAAAAAGCCAAACAGGAAATGCAATGAAGGGAGATGAAAGCAGATCAATAAAGAAAGAAACATTTGGTTTAAAGTCTTGCCTTTAAAATAATGTGAACACCCGGACCACCCCCTCCAGAAAGTAATTTGGGGCATTACCACAGGTCTGGCCCTTAGGCGTAATTGTCCCAGATTCCAGCCACCCAGAGATTTAGAATTCCAGGGCTTGGGCAAAGAATTCAGTGTGGGGACATAGATTTATTACTACCTTTTAAATAGATTTTTTTTNTTTTTTTTAAAAGGGATTTACTTAACATTAGAAGAAAATACTGTGCATTGTTCCTCCTTCTTCCAAAATTCAGGAGATGAAAAAGGAATTTTCCTTGAGCAGATGTTCAAAGAACAAGGTAATGCCATGTTATGGAAATACGAGTCTAGTTGAATTTCTGGAGTGGATGGGCAATGGGGTTTTTCAGAGCAAGGAATCACTCAGAGACTTGAGTGTGAGACACTGGTCCCTGTGTTCACCCAGGTTGTTTGGAATCCAACAGCTTCTGCCTAAGGAAATAGGAAGCATAGATCTCAAACATGTCAGGACTCTTGAAAAATCAAGCACTGTGGAGGCCTGGAGGAAAACCAGGTCTTCCTGGCGGTTCAGGAGTGAGCCGAAAATGGAAACGCATTGCATCTCAAGCCTTTAAGTTTTTCTTATGCATTTATTTCGTTGTTAAGATCTTGAACTAAATGCCAATTTCATGATGACATTTTTCCTTTCTGTTTGGCAGAGATGAGACCAGAGAGTTGAAGAGATTCTAGAAGGAAGGCAAAAGGATTGGAGGTTTAGGACAAGATAAGGAGACAGAAAAACAATTCCAATTACATGTTGGAAGTGGCCATTATTTTGTGGCGTGAAAAGAAGCACAATTCCATTCCCATCCTTAAATGCTTTCAAACTTCCACCACCCAGAGAGCTCACCCTATCTCTGCAGCTGGCAGAGTCTGGAGGCCAGAGTGTGGATTTGATGAAAATCCCAGATGGTTTTCCAAATCATATTTTGCCAATCAAATAGACCTAAATCAATCTTTCTGCTAATTTTATAACACCAGCTGTGTTTAAAAGTAAACACCTGTCTTTTCTCATTACTGTCATTCAGCAACAGGAAGAACACACATTATTTTGAGTATAGAATTCATTCATCCAATAAATATTTTTTTAAATGTTTACTTTGGTTTAGTCTCCCTGTGAAGCACTCAACAAACAGTGAGTGGGCAGCACAAAAATACATTATCTCCCTGCTGTCCCTTCTACTCTTTCTTCCTTCCTCTCTCATAAACACAGGGTTCTAGGCAGAAATTGAGGCCTTGTAGCATTTTCGGCTTCAGACCCCCAGCACGCAAAGAGGGGAACAGAGAGATGTTGATAAGCTTGAACTGCAGGCACTTTTACTTTCAGTGTCTGATGT
>NW_007731792.1:81278-82273 GCF_000696425.1 Galeopterus variegatus | reverse complement strand
TATTTTCTTCACATTCCTGCACTTGTGTCACAGTTTCTGTGGTCACCAGGTCATAGAGCACGAACTGCCATCATAAACCATTGAGGTTACCTCTTTCTTGGGCCAACTTTGGCCTCTATCAGGGCTGTATGTCATGCCTGGGAAGATCTCATCAAAAATCAGCTAAGCACTGGTTCTCAGTTCTAGTGGCATGGGCCTGATGGACTTACCTGGAGAGTTGTAAGAAATACCATTGTCCAATCATTGCCCCAGTATACTTTGAGATACATAGTATGGTGTTCCTGATCATCAGGATTCTGAAAATTTACTTGGTAATTCTACTTTGCAACCAAGTTCAAGAACTATTGCCTTAGAGTTTTCATGCTTTCTTGAATAAAGATTTTTTTTTTTTGCCTCATGGACAGAATTAATGATATCCTCCAACATGAGAAAACGTCTGTGCACATTCTTTCTACAAGCTTCTGAGACTGGGAATTTTAATAACCATCAGACAACCTCTGCTCTCTCCACCCCTATCTTCCCACCCTGGAGAAGCTGTTATGCAGTTATTTATAAAAACAGTGTCCATGCTGAGATGCAAATGGCAACCTTACCTTTAGAGCCAAACCAGTTCTTTAGAAAAAATGTACTGTCTTCTCTGATTCCCTGAAGTCTGTATCAAAACCCAACTCCTCAAATATTGGGAGATAAGGTGTTTGTTCCTGAGATGGGAGACTGTGGAGGATTCTCATGGGAAGGAGCCTACTTTGCATGGGATTTTGCATCAACTTAAGAAGTCTTTCCTGCTGTGGTTCAGTGCCTCAGCTCTGTTGTGTCTAATCGCACCTTTGTAGGAAGGCCTGGTCTTTGCCAGCCTGCAATTAAATCAGTGCCAAAGAATATTCATGTTCAGAACTCAAACTACGTGGTGTTTTAAAAAATGAGTATTCAAGCTTGGTGGGAGTTGGAGAAATCTGAGGTTTAATTGTAGGAAATTTTACATGAAAGTCATTTTG
>NW_007731792.1:79837-80740 GCF_000696425.1 Galeopterus variegatus | reverse complement strand
GAGGCAAAGTATCTCTTACACCATAAAACACTGTTCTGGATAAACATGAAGAGGTTTACTAGAGAGAGTGTAAACTTCCCAGAAAGATTAGATAATGGCTCCTCAGCAGGTGCAGCCTGAGACATCTACAGGCATGGACAGAAAATCTGTGCGACATTTGATTTAAACAGCAACCATGAAGCCCTCTCTGCGAATCAGGAAAGAGATGGAAGGAACAAGAGGATTGGATCTAAATGTGGGATTTCACTTGATCCTGGGATACATTGCAGATCCTAAGACCAATTTAAACACTGAAAAATCTAAGAGCACGATGGCAAATGAATTTTCAATTGAAAAGTGCAACCGACACAGTTAATAACCACAGGAGAGTAATAATGCCTGCCAGTTTACTCTTAGGACTTTCACGTTCTCAGAGTTGTGAAAGGGACAGAAGGTGGGGGAAGTGGTAATGCTCACTTGCAGATGGTTTGGCTCAATACTCCATAGGCCGTGCAGGGAAGCTCTGATGCATGAGGCAGGTTGAAACCATGGTCTTTGCTTTGCCTGTATTTCCGTGACCTTTGAGTAGCCTTCCAGGACACGTGATTCACGTCCCTCCCTCCTCACCACAAAGAGAATCTCAACCAGAACCTCTGTTTAGATGGAAATGCCATTCTTCATGACCATGAAGATTTAATCCAATAAAATAGTTTTTCAAAATGACTGCACTCAGCTTTGATTAGTTTCTTCCAATTTCCTTTGAAATTTTAGGTGGGATGAATAAGAAGAGTGACCTAATCTATGTGAAAATGTAGTTAAAGAGGCAGATGGAGAAAGACAAAGAACCTAAGATTCCTAAGTTAATGGAAAGACCCCTTCTCCAACCTAGAAACGACTGCTATCACCATAATTTTTTCAAAAAAA
>NW_007731792.1:77783-79332 GCF_000696425.1 Galeopterus variegatus | reverse complement strand
AAAAAAATATGAGCAGTGTCAAAAACTGAAGGTAAACGGGGCTAAAATTATCTTAATACAGCAAACTTGGAGAAAACTGAAGGTCATTTTTTTGGTACCGGGGAATCGATATTCTACAAAATAATTATTTATCCATCTGAGTATTCTGATTAGAATTCATTAAGAATTCTAAGGTTAACCTATCTATTTATTTTTCTTTTTAATGTATAATATTTTAAAGAGGTAATCCATGTGCATGCAACAGAATATAAATGGAACAGAAGGGTACATAAGTAAAAGTAGGCTTCTTCCTATGAGAATCCTCCAGACACAATCTCCCGTCTCAGGAACAAGCACCTTTATCGTGAAATCCAGTTTGAGGACGTGCAGCTGGATGCAAAGACCAGGCCATGTCCTTCAGGTTGTTGATAATACGCGGTTGGGAAGCTTTTGGGGTCATTCCCACCCTAAGGGGAGGGGGAGGGCCATGAGTTGTACATTTGATACCCCATTTGACCCCATGCACACCACCTCAGGACCGGCTATGTAATTTGCAGGGCTCTATGCAAAATAAAAATGCAGGACCTCTTGTTCAAAAAAATGAAGAATTTCAAGACGGTGACAGCAGAGTGCTTAACCAAGACTGCACAGGTCACGCCACCACGATGACAGCCTGAACCACGTATTAGGGGAGTGTTATTATCCCCAGTGAACAGATGAGGGTATAAGGCTCACAGAGACAATATAACTTGCCCAAGGTTGTCGGGCCATGGAGAGTCACACTCAAACCAGACATACTGGACCCCAAAGATGGCAGTCTGTCTGCAATCTTGACGGGCTTAGCCCCTCAAGTTTTCAAGGATCTCTTCCTGGTTGAGGGACAAGTCACCACGCAGTAACGTCGGCATGGTGTATTGAGAAATAAGCCTGCCTGGGAAGTGCTTAGGGTGCTCGGCACATTATGATAATTCAAACCGAATTACAATTCTTATTTTGGGTTATGAAATGCCATTCAGAGTGCAATTTCATAGAAGAATCAGGCTTATTTATAATAAGTATGTCTAGTCAAAATACGAGAACTACTTAACATTATAATTAAAACTGATACATATCTAGTTGAAAAACTATCCAGTCCCTAAAATATTTCTATAGGAGATCACTACATACTTTGGCACAATATCCCCCTGTCCCTTCCAAAACATTTCATTTTTTATTCTGAAGGGGAGATTGTAAGTTTTCCCACAATATCATATCAAACAAGAGTGTAGCATTACACATTCAATAGGTCTCAGCACCCGGCAGCCCAGGCATCAAATGCACTTGTGTTGTAAGCTGAGACTCAAGGAAACACTTGTTTATTTAAAATATTTTTGCCCATAAGTTAGACAAACAGCAATATTTCATTTCACTGTGTTTTAAGACAGTCCTGTAGACAGAAATCCCGCAGAGCATGTGTATGATCATGCTTACATCTGTAGACAGATTTAATTATTTTTTTCTTTGAAGTCAGATATCCACTGAGAATTTTACATATGAACCTAGTTCACTTGGAAGTGGGCTATGGATACCA